>NW_006256612.1:10873463-11028702 GCF_000478725.1 Eutrema salsugineum
ACATGACGTTATGAGCACATTGTCAATACGACTTTGCTTATGCTTATAGTTTGTGCTAAATAAAAGACAAAAGGTAATTGTTCTGTTTCAAGGAGATAGGTTTATGTCTTGTGTATAGATGTAATCAGTGTGAGCAGCTACCGTTTTTTTAACAAGACATTCTTCTTCACTGTCTGAACTCTTGCATTCTAATCCATCTCCATCACCTTTCCCACTTCTTTCTTTCTCCTAGATCCACCAAAAAAACTGTAAAACTACCGCGCTTAATCACCCAAAGCTATTCATTTCTATTCTGTATGTCAATGAATTTTTGGTATCCGAAATTGATTTGTAAGTTGTAACCAATAGTTGATTATTCATATGACAGTTCACAGCATATACATATTCAAATATAAGTTTTCTATTTTTCACCGACAAAGTGGTTGTTTCATAAATACATATGGTGATGGATGATATACCGATTAGTTTTCATAATATAATCAAAATTTTACGTTTTTACCTTTTTTTTTTTTACATTATATATGATGCACAAGGTAACAATACAACTAAAAAGAATTGCAAATCATTAATTTACAATTTTCTTCAACATTTCGTGATATTATTCAGTAGAAAATATTGTTCTGCTCAAATGTCTCCATTGTTCTATTATTTCAATATATATTCCATCATTTCACTATTCATAAGACATTTAAGTTATTGCCAATATTTATATTTTTGACTAAAATAGAAAGGTAATATGCTGATACCGAAAAAAAAAAGACGATTTTCTTCTTGCTGAATAATTTTTTGGATTCAAACAGAAAGGTATTATGTTGATATTATATACAAAACCATTTATACGATTATGTTTTCTGAAGGTATAATCTCTATCTAACCTTCTGGCTAAAGAGAATTGAGTACTCAAGTGAAACTAGATATGATCATATACTATAAATATTTGTGCAATATATCAAAACCTTTAGCCCATTACAGAAAATATACAAGAAGATGAGTGTATTGGCGAGCTTACAGGTGTGGAGGAGGAAGATGGAGATGGTTTAGGAGGAGCAAAACCATTTTCTCTTGGAACAACACTTGAAGCCATGCTTAAAAGCAAAATTAGAGTGAAGAAGAAGATCAACACTTTACTTTTCTTCTTCATCATTTCTTTTCTTCCTCTTCTCTCAAAGATATGAAGAGTAAAATAAAGTGTTCTTTCTAGACTCCATCTAGATAGATGATAATTAACTAAACAGAGATATTTGACTTTATTATGTTATTATTAAATAAAAGATGCGGCTGGATAGATCATAAATGCTGTATAGAGAAATGGGCGTTTCATGAAGAGAAAGGAAAGATCGATGAAGCAGATAAAGAGAGAGAAAGAAAGTCAAACTTTGGCATCTTGGGGTCAACGCTTTCATTTCTCCTTGGAAACGTCACCAATTCTTGTTTCAATGCGACTTTCAATATATCTAAACATCATGGACTACTTTCAAACTATGAAATTCGACATAAATGTGATAAATATATATTTTAAAACTAAAATATTAAACAACAGTATAATATTTCATTGTTCTGAATTATTTGATGTTTAAAATTTTTACACACAGTTTTAGGATTCATTTAATTTTTATTTTTTCTATATTAAAAATATTATTTATAATCTATTTAAATATCATTCAGTCAATAAGAAGGTAATCTGCAGAATATAAAAGGTTAAAAACTATAAAAATTCATTAAATTTTGCATTGAAAAGTGAGAACATCAAATAATTCTAAACAAAAAACCTTCTAAAACATCAAATAATTCTGAACAGAAGAAATATATTTTTTAAGTTTAAACGGTTAAACCCATAAAAAATGAGAAGAGAAGGCTTAAGTACTATAATCACCGACGTCCGACGAGCGAGCATGTGTCGACAAAGCGTTAACAAGTGTGAAACACAATAATGAGACGAATTAATTCACCGAATATTCTAATCATCATCCTTCGTTTTTCATTTTATATTCATCGGTGATACTCTGTAGTCGACAGTAGTTATCCGATTATATTTGCAGTTAACATAATTATGTCTCAGACCCCAAAAAAACGAATCATTATTTTCATACGGTGATACCATGCAATAATTATACAATTATATCTGCAATTAACATATCTATAAAAAAATCATTATTTGACGTAAATAAAGGAACAAATCATTTTTTAATATCATACAAATTAGTTTTTTTTTGTAAACTACAGTAGTAGGATTTAAAAGCCTTTCGAGTGACAATAGACGGAGCAAACTAATACGTTGACGGATAAAACTGTTTCTGTATAGTATAATTCAATGTCAAAGAGCAAATAGAACTCAACTAATCACAAGTTGTCATCTTTGAGAGTGGTGGAGACTCTAAACGAATCAGAAGTTTCGAGGAAGAAAAGATTCAGCTTTGAAGAATAACTAGCATAATTTTTCTTAGAGCAATTTGATCCAAGTCTTTTGAATTCATGGTTGGTGAGAATCAACCAAATTGGGAGTTGGAGTTGTACTTCAACTTGCATTTAAGCTCCCACTGATCCAATAAAGGAGATCCCTTTTTTTTATCTCCAGAAATACAGAGGAAGAAGAAACTCGACAAGTTTTTCTCTATGTACATTTTCTGGTTGTTTATCTGAGAAAATCGGTTTGAAGTGAGGGAAAAAAATTCGGAGATGGGTTTGTTCGAATCGGTGAAATCGATTAATTGGGAACTCGAATCGCCTCCGGTTTACCAGGATTTTCGTGTTCTTCCTCTCTTCGCAGTGTTCTTCCCTTCGATTCGATTTCTCCTCGATAGATTCGTCTTCGAGGTAATTTTAGTCTTACGACAGCTACTGTTTTGTGAAACTCGCATTTCTTTATGTTATTATTATTATTTTTGTTCCTTTTAAATTAAAGGAAATTGCTTTGAGATTCTTTAATCATCTCTTCTTTAACTTGAACTTGGTGATTGTTGTTTTGTAGAAATTGGCGAAACATTTGATCTATGGAAAACAGAGACAGAATATCGGAGATGATGCAACTGAGAGAAAGAAGAAAATCAGAAAATTCAAAGAATCGGCCTGGAAGTGTGTTTACTATCTGTCAGCTGAGATTCTTGCTCTATCTGTGACTTACAATGAACCATGGTTTATGAACACTAAATACTTTTGGGTTGGCCCTGGAGATCAGTCTTGGCCTGATCAACAAACCAAGTAAGACTGTTGTCAAGGCCTTGCTTTTCTATCAAAACTATCCATTTGTCGGTTTTGTGGAATAATATAAATCTGTCTCATGCAGGTTAAAGTTGAAGCTTTTGTATATGTTTGCGGCTGGGTTCTATACATACTCCATCTTTGCTCTGATATTCTGGGAAACGAGGCGTTCTGATTTTGGAGTTTCAATGGGTCATCATATCGCAACTCTTATTCTTATTGTCCTCTCATACGTGTGTAGGTAATGCTTCCATATTCACATCCTTGTCTATGCTGAGGAAATAGAATGGATCCACATTGTTTTGATCTTCTTTTGGTTTATTTTTGTTTGTTGTTTCTATCGAAATAGCTTCTCACGTGTTGGTTCTGTTGTTCTGGCACTTCACGATGCAAGTGATGTGTTTCTTGAAGTCGGGAAAATGTCTAAATATAGTGGAGCTGAAGCAATCGCAAGCTTTTCTTTCATTCTTTTTGTCATGTCTTGGATCATTCTCCGACTTATTTACTATCCCTTTTGGATCCTATGGAGCACAAGGTTTGTATTATGTATCGATATCCCTCTTAAGGTTTGTTTTGTTCTTTTGAATGTTTCCCCTTTTATATAACACATTGTTTGTTGCAGCTATGAAGTAGTTTTGGAACTGGAAAAAGATAAGCACCCTGTCGACGGACCAATTTACTACTATATGTTCAACACACTTCTCTATTGCTTGCTTGTTCTTCACATTTATTGGTGGGTTCTGATGTATCGGATGCTTGTGAAACAAATACAAGATAGAGGCAAGCTTAGCGAAGATGTTAGATCCGGTAAGTTTGGTTTACTGTGATAAAAATCGAGACTTTCGCGCCATCAAAATCAAGAATTGATCTTCAAAGTTGTGTCTTTTGTTCTTTTTGCAGATTCTGAAGGTGAAGATGAGCACCAAGATTGATTGGTCACGCTGTATTCTCTTGACAATACCAGATTTTTTTTTTTGTTTTTTGTATTTAATCTGGAACAAATTCAATATCTGAATCTATCAAAGAGAAATTTGTTGTAGATTGAACAAATTCGATATCTGTATTTTTGTTTTTAAAATCTGAATCACAAGAAAATAAAATATATGAATCACAAGTAAATAAATTAAATATCTGAATCTATCAAAGAGGAAAGTGATTCCAGTGTTCGTTTCAATTTGGTCCCAGCGAGTTTTAGCTTAACGAAGAAAACAAGAGAATAAAACCCACACTCAAAACACTAAAATTTGTTCATTTGAATTTGGATTCAAGTTTCCAACGAGTTGAGAACGACTGATTGATGTTCTTAATTTAATTCCTAGTTTAATTACAATTCCGTAAGACAAATCCTACTTCTAAGTGCACATCATTCACAAAAATATATTCCAAATCTATTTTACAATTTTATTTTAATGATGCTTTTGTATTATTCAATTATTAATTTGTTAGTAATGTGTATCAGACAGTGTATGTGCACCTTTCAGACCAAAAAAAAAAGAAGTTATTAATCATGTCATGTAACGCGCGATCTTTAATGCGAGGTTAGAAGAAAAACAAGAGTCTTTCGGCCCAATACTGCTTTAATCGCAAAGGTATTAGAAAATCAAAGTGAAACGATGATGGTAGCAGAATCTGTGATCTTTTGGCATTTCCCTCTCTGAACTTCACCGATCAACGACCCTCTCATTCACCGCTCGAGAAAACCCACGAAAAGGAGACCAGAAGGTTTGGTTTTTTCTTTCTGGGTTAATCAATTCCGGGTTTTTCCTTTGTTGCACTGCAATCTATATCAAGGCTGGATTTTTGTCGGTGATTTCAGAAGGCGGATATAGGGTTTAAGGTTTTGAGAGTGGTTTTCTGGGAATCGGATTTGTTGTTTTCTGATTTAGGCCAATTTCTTCTAATTTTTCTAGTTTGAAATTAAATGCAATCACTTTTTTTTTTTTCTTTCTCTCTGTTTACTGGTCCTTGAAATCATTCTACTATTTGATCCTTATGCGTTTGATCTTATTAGATGGGGGAATCTACGGATATCATAAGCGATCTGCCTCAGAGCATAATTGAGAACATCCTTACTCGCCTTTCGATAAGAGATGCGATAAGAACAAGCGTGTTATCTAGCAAATGGAGATACAAATGGTCAACGCTCACTGATCTTGTGTTTGATGAAAAATGCGTCGCTCCTGCTAATGATCGTGGCGTAGTTGTGAACAATCTCGTGAGATTCATAAGCGGAGTGCTTCTTCTTCACCAAGGACCTATCCACAAGTTTCAGCTCTCTACTACATTCTTACAATGTCGTCCAGATATTGATCAGTGGTTGCTTTTCCTCTCGAGGAATGGGATTAAGGAGCTTGTTCTTGAGTTAGGAGAAGGAGAATTCAGGGTTCCTTCATGTCTCTTCAGGTGTTTGAAACTGACCCGTTTGGAGTTGTGTCACTGCGAGTTTGACCCGCCTCAGTATTTCAAAGGGTTTTCGTCTCTCAAGAGTCTTAACCTTCACCAGATCCTAGTTGCTCCTGAGGTGATTGAGAGTCTGATCTCGGGATGTCCGCTGCTCGAGTCCCTGTCTTTGTCTTACTTTGACAGTTTAGTTTTGAGTATATCAGCTCCGAATCTCATGTACTTGTATCTAGACGGCGAATTCAAAGACATTTTCCTAGAGAATACACCCAAGCTGGTTGCAATTTCGGTTTCAATGTACATGCATGAGGATGTTACTGATTTTGAGCAGAGTTCTGATTATAATTTAGTTAAGTTCCTTGGTGGTGTGCCCCTTCTTGAGAAGCTCGTTGGTTATATCTACTTCACAAAGGTAGCTTTTGCTTCATCCTAATACTTTGGGAAATTCTGGCTGATGAAAAATGGTATACAAATATATATATATATATCTGTTTTCTTTGATTTCAGTACTTGAGCATAGGAGATGACCCGGGAAGGCTTCCAATTACTTACATTCATCTTAAGACTATAGAACTTTACCAAGTAAGCTTTGAAGATGCTAATGAGGTACTAGTTCTTCTGCGTTTGGTCACTCACTCTCCTAACCTTAAAGATCTCAAAGTATCGGTATGTCAACTCTCTCTCTCGCTTTCAAAGTTTTGTAATGTGGCCATAAATTGCTGTTCTCCAGTTCATCATCTTCTGTAATCTCGTTTGGGGTTTATTAGGCTTCACCAATCCAACTATTTCCTCTAGAAGAAGAAGCTTTTGACATTGCAGAAAGAGATTATTTCGACTACAAACTCCCGAGACTTGAAACCGTGAGGATGACAGACATTTCTGGCATCAGGAATGAGTTGGAGTTTATAAGGTTCTTGCTGGGAACTTCTCCAGTTTTGGAGACAGTCATTGTAACATCGAGTTTATCAGATAAAGATGCGAAAATGGATATGATTGTTGAATTGCTTAAGTTCCCTCGTGTTTCTCCTCTAGCAAAGTTTCTCTTCCTTCAAGATTGAGTCTTTGGCTCTCTGTGTTTGTTCATTTTTGAATATGTTTGGTGTAAATCTTGTTGGTAAGATGTGAAAAAAAAGGAGTAGTGTTGAACTTGAATCCGTAGTACTTTTGCCCAAAAGGGTTTTGGATATAATGATGGATGTGAAGTTCTAATGTAAGTTGACCAAAGGTGGTAAAAGAGTTCATAATTGTTGCAGAGAATTTGATATTTCTTCTTTCTCATTTGTTTTTTTCTTTTTTTTTTGACAACCTTCTTTCTCATTTGTTAAAGTGCTTTTCTTTCTCCTTTGTTAAAATGCTTTTCTTTCTCCTTTGTTAAAACGCTTTAAAGATTACACCTGTTTGGATTTATCATTCCCTAATCCCTATTTCCGGTGATTTACTTATTGATGTGCTAAAATTTTATTCTTCGAACTCCCAAAAACTCATTTTATGTGAGATTCATACATAACAGATGTCCACATTACACAAGGTAGAGTTAAGCTAGTGAGTGAGGTACTTACTTCTATTTCCTTAACACCGTTGAAACTTGAAACTGATATGTTGTTTTGCAACAAAAATGAAATACATGTAATCAGAAGAAAAAGGAAATATCTGTTACCAAAAAAAGAAATACGAAATATCGTTTACACGTGTGGGAAACGCGGAAGAAACGCAAAGTCCTCTCTTTTTGCTTCTGGTCCTCTCGTCCCGCGTCGCCACTCTTTAGGGCACGAGAGACATTCTTCGTTCTTCTCTCTGTCTCTATATTCTCTTTTTTCGGACACCAATACTCGAAAGGCTCGTCTCTGATTTTGCCGCCAAGAATCACAGGAACCGTCGTAAGTGCTCGTCTCTTGATCGATATTTTTAGCAAAAGATCCAAATTTTAGGTTCTATCCAAATCTCGAAGGCCCTCCGTCTCAGTTGGAGTAAAATTTTGCTCTTATGTAGAATGGGGTTATGCTTAATTTCTTGATTTAGCGTTAGGGAATCCGCAAAGTGCTAGTGTGACCCTCAAGATCCATGCTTTCATGTCTTTTAGTTTTAATTCAATACCCATTTTGGGAATTAGAACTGAGGAAATATTGGTTTTTGTTTTGGATCAGCAATAGACACGATAATGGGTTACATAGGAGCACATGGAATAGCAGCTCTTCATAGGTACAAATACAGTGGAGTGGATCACTCTTATCTTGCCAAATACGTGCTTCAACCTTTTTGGACTCGTTTTGTCAAAGTCTTCCCTTTATGGATGCCGTAAGTGTCTCTATTTAATACAGTATAAAAGTCTTCCCTTTTGGTTTTAGTTTTACTTGATGAGGTTAAATTGAGGAAGCTGACTTTTGTTTTACTCTTACTTGTCTTTTCGTGTGTTTTTTCTCTGTTACTGCCTTTGGACCATATCCAGACCAAACATGGTATAGTAATTTCTATTTCTCCATTTTGTTTTATGTGGTATCGTCAGTATTTTTAAGTGAAAACTTGTAGCTTTGTGTTGTATTGTTTTGCAGATAACGCTTATGGGGTTCATGTTTCTAGTCACATCTTCCTTGCTAGGCTACGTGAGTGATCTGATTCATTGATGTCTTGTTCTATAGTGTCTTGAAGCATGTGGTAGTTTTCTTGTTGGTAATATGTCCCCTTTTTGCATATGGATTTGATTTTGAAGACACTTTTCTTGTATCCGTCTCAGATATATTCACCTCAGTTGGATTCTCCTCCTCCACGATGGGTTCACTTCGCACATGGTTTACTTCTATTCTTGTATCAGGTCTGCGTCTCTCTCTTTCTTCAAAAGTCCAACTTTCTTATCTATCTGCTTGTGAATGTGTTTGAAGTCTTTGTTTCCCTGACACCTTTTGAGCTTTATTAGACATTCGATGCGGTTGATGGGAAGCAAGCAAGAAGGACGAATTCCTCTAGCCCCCTAGGAGAACTTTTCGATCATGGTGATTCATCTTTCCAATGTCTCCCGCTTTTGATTATTTGTCTTCAGTTTGTTTCTAGATTTTGCTGACATGTGTTCTATTTGGCAGGTTGTGATGCACTTGCTTGTGCGGTATGCACTAACAATACTTTCTCTTTACTACTTTACATTCCTGGAATCGATGCTGAAGGTTTACAATAAAAACAGTTCGAAGCCATGGCATTTGGAAGCACTGCAATGTGTGGAAGAGATACTTTCTGGTTCTGGGTTATTTCTGCTATTCCGTTTTATGGAGCTACATGGGAACAGTAAGTCCTGCTTCTAACTTACTGCTTATGTCTCATAACACATTATTATTTGTGGAAAACTGTTAAGAGACTTTCTAATACTTTTACTTGCTCTTCTCTAGTTATTTCACCAACACACTTATTCTTCCGGTCATCAATGGACCTACAGAAGGTCTTGCACTAATATTCGTCAGCCACTTCTTCACAGCTATTGTCGGTATGCTTCTTTCTTGTCTGCAATCATTGAATACTTTACCGTTATTGAGAATGTCTGGCAGATCTTTTAGCATTTCATTTCGGACCAATGTATTTCTATACTTGGATTTGGTTTTTACTTCCGCTCGATCTTTTCATTTTCTGTTCTAAAGGTGCTGAATGGTGGGCTCAGCAGTTGGGACAGTCCATACCATTGTTTAGTTGGTTGCCATTTGTGAATGGTAAAAAGACCTCCTACATTGTTTTCACTTCAATTTTTCTTGTACCGTTGCTCTCTTTGCTTTCTTGACTAATTTTTGAGTTCTCTGTTTTAGCGATCCAAACTTCCAGAGCGGTACTATACATGATGATCGCTTTTGCTGTTATACCAACCGTCGCGTTCAAGTAAGTCTTCCAAACTTGACTATATGTGGTAATCTGCTCTTAGGCTATAGGAAGTGAGATGACACTAATAATACTCAAGTTCTGTGAAATAGGTGAAGATTCGAAGAAAGAACAGTTTTTTTTTTCTTTTCTCATGATTCAGTATTTCTTTCCCAAAAACGAAAGCAATGTTATATAATTGAAAAAGAATACTCTTTAGTAATCAATTAATGGCCTTTTTAAGCTGTGAAGTTCCTATTTTCTAAGCTGGTTCATATGCGGTTGCATTTTGCAGTGTGTCAAATGTCTACAAGGTTGTTCAAGCAAGAAAAGGGAGCATGGTGTTAGCATTAGCTATGGTAATCTCCTAACCAGTTGACTTATCAATATATATATACTAAAGCTGCAAAATTAATGTTTTGTTTGATTCTCTGATGCAGCTGTATCCTTTCGTCATTCTTCTTGGAGGAGTTTTGCTATGGTAAGTCATGTTTGATGCTCTTTTGAAAAGACTTGCGATCTTTCTTTCTTTCGTCTTTGAAAATTATTTGGATCATATTTTCTACAGGGATTACTTGTCTCCAATGAATCTCATAGCAACATACCCTCACTTAGTTGTACTCGGAACTGGACTTGCATTCGGATTTCTAGTGGTGAGTATTGATTCCAAACTCCTAAGTTAGATCAATATTACAACTTACAAGCATTCCGAAAAAGTTGTAAAATTGTTGTTTTCTTTTTCAGGGAAGAATGATTCTTGCTCACCTGTGTGATGAGCCGAAAGGACTAAAAACAAACATGTGCATGGTAAATCCGATAAATTTTTCTCTCGCCAATTTCTCAATCTTACTGGTTTTGGAAATGTAACCTTATGAAATCTTTTTTATTCGAAACTCAGTCTCTACTCTATCTTCCTTTTGCACTTGCAAACGCTCTAACTGCGAGGTTAAATGCTGGGTATGTTTTATTTACTAATCTTAACATTTTCTGCACAACCTTCATCGTTTTCTTTTGTATTCAAAACCAGAGAAATCTTCATCTTTCAGGGTTCCTCTAGTAGACGAGTTATGGGTTCTTCTTGGCTACTGCATCTTCACAGGTTTGCTCCTAAAACGAAAAAGCCTTACTTTTTTTGGTCTTTATTAGTCAGTATTTTTCGCGCTCTTAACCATGTGCTGTATTGATGCAAAACAGTGTCATTATACTTGCACTTTGCGACATCGGTCATCCATGAGATCACCGAGGCTCTTGGTATCTACTGCTTCAGGTGAAAATTTCGATCAAAACCTTTGAGAAAGGTCTATACTCTTGTATTAAAAACATAATAAATTGATGTTATTTTATCTATTGTTGTCCACAGGATCACGCGTAAAGAAGCTTGAAAAGAAACCTCAAGGGTAATGTTTTTCCTTCTTCTTTTTTTGGTGCAAATCGTTGGATCGACACGGCGAATGATCGATATGGACCTGTTGGCTCGGTGATGTTATTCCTTATTATTATTCATTGTTGTCTTTGTTTGATCGGGATAGGTGGATTTATGTAGAACTTTGTATAATGTTTTTGTTTTGGATTTATGCATGAGGGAATACACGAAAATTATTCTAGAAATACTAAGCTTTGAAGATTATCTTATTATATGAAAGTTTTGATGGTTTTTGATCCAAGTTCAAAAAAGTCAACGCATAGTTTTGACCAGCCAAAAGTCAACGCATAGTTTTGACCAGCCAAAAGTCAACATATGTTGTGACCTAAAAAAAATTAAAATTCACGTTAACAACACATTGATAAAACACAACAACATAAATGTGATAGGTCCCAGTGACTTTAGAACAAGTTTTCTCGAGTTTCTCTTCATATTTGATTCTATAATCAACAATGTTTAAATATATAAAAGAAGAAACCAACTACTAAAGAACGAGTGGAGATACAATCCCATTAATTTATTAATTTAGGAGAACAAAAGCCACATCGATAAGCTCACTCTTCCAAAACATAAAGCTTAACACTATGTAAACTCTGTATATAATGAATCAAGAACTGGCTTGACTGTTACTTTGTGAAACCAACTAAATCTCTCAACTTTGGAATTCAAAAGTGGAAAAAAACCATAAAAGTCAAAATCTTTGAAAAGTCTTTAGACAGAAACTTGTAAAATTAGCTTATCTCCTCAAGTCATGATGCTCTCTCTATATATAAACAAATCACATCTCCTGGATTTCTTCTAATCAATCACACCTGAAAGATTCTGAATTCAAGATGTATGTTACAAGGCATCTCTCTGAATACCAGAGAAACTCGTCGGACTTGACACGATCATCGCCGGAAGGTCCAAACTCGGGCGTACTTGTGATTCAAGACGAAGAATCAAAGCCGACTTGTTGCTTTGGATCTTGCTACGATGGTCAACTCAAAGGCTTACCGTTCCCACAAAACGTGAAGCTGACTGTGACCTACCGCACCAGAACGCCCGAAGGGTCCACAAGGAAAGAAGAGATGAGGAGGAGGACTTACCATGACTCGGTTCTGTTCATCCCGGTTCTTGATCAACCTCCATCTTCCAACCGTTACTATGTCATTAAACGACGTGGGAAGCACTCAGGGTATGACCAAAAAACCTACAGGTTTATTCACTTTGTTTGCTTTTCATGTGATTTACTAGGAAGCATTTGTAAAAAAAGAATGTCAATACTCTCAAAATGAATGAAATACATTATATTCGGATTTCTGAGTTACTTTAAAAAAAAAAAAAAAGAAAAATTAGGGATTATGAATTATGATTTAGAAACGTGTACAAGGGGTAAACTTTTTTTTTCGTTTTTACAATTTTGGATTGCAGAGAAGCTTCAGCTAGTGCAAAAGAGGAAGACAGAGTACCCTGCTGCTTGTGCTTTAGCTATGTTCCTGAAGCTAAGCCACAAGAAGCTGATCCTTACGATATATATCAGCAATTCGAGGTCCATCAATCAAAATCATCCTCTCGAGGTTACTTTGCAACCTCCGTTGCTCCTGACGGGATACCACCAAAATTCCTTAAGAGAAAGTATTGGACAGTTGGGTACTCAGATTCCCATGACTTTGGTCTGACAGATGATGCAAAAGGGATTAACACTAAGCTTCGTTACGAGCTTCCCAACGATGTGAATACAAGCGTTGTGGTAGGAAAATGGTATGTCCCTTTCATATTCTTGAAAGAAAGAGATGCTAAGGATCAGACTAAGAGATCAACTTATTACAGCATGACGCTTAAACAAAGGTGGGAAGAGGTTTTCTCATGTGAGAACGATAAAGCCGAAAACTGTGATGTTGTAGTTGATGTACAAGTAGCGTCAGAAGTTGTGAAGCTTGAGGGACAAGTAACTAATTTGAGAGAGACAAGCGGTGATGGGGTGGTTTGGTTCAGTGTCTTAAGGGATGAGAGGCAAGACAAGAAGATAGGTCTTAGGTCTGTGGTTGTGGAGAGGATGAAATGGGAAGAAGAAAGGTTTGGTTGGTTAAACAAAGGCTATGAACTAAGGTCTAGCATTACGAGATCAGAGAGATTCAACGGCGGTTCATCGCAATGGAAGAGTTATAAATGTTATGTATTGGTTGAGAATTTTGAATTGAAAAGAATGGATGGGAGTTTGGTGTTGACATTTGAGTTTAGACATGTTGATAAGTTAAAGAACAAGTGGGATTGAGTTTATTCAGCTTTTGGTTAATAATTTTGTAAATAAGTCTTAAAGCAAGCTTCATGTAGACGATGAAAGTCTCATTTTATGTATACAAAATCATAGATGAATCTAAATTGGTCATGTTGATAAGTTAAAGAACAAGTGGGATTGAGTTTATTCAGCTTTTGGTTTACAATTTTGTAAATAAGTTTTAAAGCAAGCTTCATGTAGACGATGAAAGTCTCATTTCATGTATACAAATCATTTATGAATCTAAATTGGTCGCTTATAATCTCCATGATGGGTTTCTTTACATCTTAGCGAAGCTCTTTAGCAAATTAAAGGTCATAACTTTGGGAATCAATCAAAACCTTAATCATATAACAAAACTTCTGTGGATGATGCGACTAAGACCGGTCCAATAACTTGTCGATGAAGTTGATATGTACGTACTCTGCATTACAAATTCTTCCATAAAGTCAAATCGAAAGGCAAAGACTTTTGTGCTTTTAATGTTATTGTAGAGACACTTGATAAAGTAACAACCTTCCATGAAATTTTCTTACAACGTGATTAGATTCCACAATCAAAAAGTCAAATCTATTCTACAAAGAATTTTTCTAATTACAAGTCTATAAAGATGAAACAAAGCTCCTCGCCAAGAAATATCATCACAAGAACCAAGTTCAAAGATGTATGTTACAAGGCTTTTGTCGGAATACCAGAAAAAACCATCGGAGCTGAAACTGCCTCCACCGGAAGGTCCAAACTCCGGTGTAATGGTGATTCAAGACCAAGAATCAGAGCCCACTTGCTGCTTCGGTTCTTGCTACGAGGGTAGACTAAAAGGCTTGCCGTTTCCACAAAACGTGAAGCTCACGGCAACGTATGGCAGCGGAGGACAAAACAACACATCAGAATCTACAGCAGTTGTGTTCATCCCTGTTCTTGATCAGCCATTGTCTTCAAACCGTTACTACGTTATACAAAGGCGTGGGAAGCATACTGGGTATTATTACTTGTACTCTCAATATTTTAACTGTTTTTTTTTTGTCTTCTTTAGATTTAGGATTGATTAATATTAACATTTTACAGTTCTTCAATACTTAACTTTAAAAAAAAACAATTGACTTGATTAATCCATAAATAGGCTATCCGAACCATCTATGAATACTTCTAATTAAGTTTTACATCGAAAAATTATATTAATTTCTTTTAACATTGAGGGACTTTTATAAAGTGATTTACAAACAAAGACAAAAAAAAATGGTTTACAAACTAATAGATATATTGAAATAGGTAGACTACAAAACAAAAAAAAATGAAAAATGGTCGAAGTTTGTTCGTAGTTAATGACCTATGGATTATAATTAAGAATTGTTTATATTTTTTGATGTCATACAATAAATAAAATGAGTTGCAATAAGCTAGATGTTTAAACGTGTGGTATTGACTTTTTGTTGCAGTAAGAATTTCTCAGAGATCAAATAAAATAACTATGTATGTTATATATTTGATGATACAATTATTTAACTCATTTTAATTTTTGGCATATGAGTAAACTTCTTCAGACAAATTGTTTTGGAGAAAACGACAAACAAATTTCCTTCTAGTAACTTATTGGTTTAATTATATTGGTAGTTGACCCAAAAAAAAAAAAAATTATATTGGTAAATGGTAGGCCTAAATTTTTTTAGAACTTGTACGTTTCATTTACATATGAATACATGATGATACCTTGTGATTACTAATTTTCTAACTTCAGCCGAATTGTGATTGTAGGAAAGCATCTGCAAGTGCAAAAGAGGAAGATAGAGTTTCAAGCTGCTTTTGCTTTACTTATGTTCCTGACGCTAAGCCACAACAGCTAGCTGATCCTTATGACATATACCAACAATTCGAGATCCATCAACACCAATCATATTCTAGTTTTTACTATGCCACTTCTGTTGCTACGAATGGGGTTCCACCAAGTTACCTTAAGAGAAAAGGTTGGTCGGTCGGCTACTCGACTTCTCAAGACTTTGGTCTAAGAGATGATGCAAAAGGGGTTAACATAAAGCTGCGCTCAGACTCAGAGCTTACTTGTGTAGGTAAGAGTATTGTGGTAGGGAAATGGTATGTTCCTTTCTTATTTGTGATGGAAGAAAATGCTAAAGATCAGATGAAGAAGTCGACGTTTTATAGCATGACCCTTCAACAAAGATGGGAAGAGGTTTACTTCTGCGAAAGCGTTAACAATCAACATTTCGAGGTTGTGGTTGATGTTGAAGTAGAAACAGAAGTGGTGAAGCTTGAGGGACAAGTAACTCATTTGAGAGAGACAAGCGGTGATGGGGTGGTTTGGTTCAGTGTCTTAAGAGATGAGAGACAAGACAAGAAGATAGGTCTTGGGTCTGTGGTTGTGGAGAGGATGAAATGGGAAGAAGAAAGGTTTGGGTGGTTAGACAAAAGCGAACGATCCAATATTAAGAGATCAGAGAGATTCGAAGGCGGTTCATCCCATTGGAAGAGTTATCGGTGTTATGTATTGGTAGAGAGCTTTGAACTGAAGAGAATGGATGGGAGTTTGGTGTTGACAAATGAGTTTTGGCATGCTGATAAGTTAAAGAGCAAGTGGGATTGAGTTTAATATTCATCTTTGTTTCATCTTCTTTGTGTGTTATGTGTGCAACTGTTGGTTAAATAATTTGGTGAAGAGGTTTTATGCAGGTTCACGTAATAATAAACTTCTCATCTTATGTAAAGGTCAATTTTAATGAATCTAAATTTGGTTGCTTGATTCTCCATGATGGGTTTGCCTTTTAGCAGAAAAATGTTGTAATTTTGGATCTCAAAAGTGGATAAAACCTTAGTTTTGTGAACAATGTGATTAAAACGGGTCCAAAAACTTTGAAATGATAGAGATTCCAAGACAACCAAAAACCTGCCTGAACGTTCTGCCAGACAGTCATAGTCAAAATGTTGAACAAAAGGATTTTGCTTTTCATGTAATTGTAAAGACATGAGATAAAATCAAGCTGTTTCTGTACCCAAATATTCCGAACGGAAATTCGGATCAATCACAAGAATTTCTGAAAATAATTCGTTATTCTTGTCATTAAATCGTTCACAGTGATCAATCATAATTCTAAAATCAAGCATTTTGGAATTTGATCAACCCATTTCCTAAACCCAATTGATCATTCTTCTTACTACATGCTCCAACTAAACTTAGTAAAATATCATTTTTAATATCTTGTAAGTTGTAAGCAACAGTTACCATTTCTAATCATTATTCCAACAATTTTTTTAAAGCCTCTATTTTTATATCTAACTCAACTTTGATAATATAAAAATAAAATCTTCCTCGAAATTTGCTGATAACGGGGTTAGAATTAGCGATTTAAAAGACTTGACATTAGTGTATGTTTAGACATATTTATAAATCGAAGAGAGAGTGGGATTGAGCTAATCAATAATTTGTTGCCATGTCTGCAAATTAGGATTTATTAATTTTTCATGAAATCTCTTGAAATCTGCATTAAAGATTGTCTCATGATCATAAAAGCTACTCGTTCTAATAATCTGCACGTGTTTGACAGATTGCCCAAGTGATCAGATTTAAAGTATAGGTCATACCTTTTGAATTCAAAGTGGATAAAATATTTGAACAAAAAAAAAGGGAATAAAATATAATTAATTCACAGATATTAAAACGATGTGATGTGTGACATAAGAGAAAAATACGTCCATAAAAGACTCTTGGAAAAGTCTTTAGACAATACCGCGTAAAAGTGTCTTTAATTTTTTGTTTCTTCTTATCCTGCTCTGTATATTAAGAACCAATCAATTTCTAGCTAAAATCAATCACCGGTCAACAGCCAAAAAATGTATGTTACAAGGCGTTTGTCGGAATACCAAAGAAACAGATCGGAGTTGAAACAGCCGGCGCCGGAAGGTCCAAACTCCGGTGTACTTATAATTCAAGATGAAGAGTCAAAGCCAACCTGTTGCTTCGGATCTTGCTACGAGGGTGGACTCAAAGGCTTACCATTTCCACAGAACGTGAAGCTGACTGTAAATTACACCATCACAGTTAATAATGTGACCATCGCTTATCGTGATCCTGTCGTTTTCATTCCGGTTCTTGACCAGCCGGTATCTTCTAACCGTTACTACGCCATTAAACGAGGCGGGAAACACTCAGGGTATAACTTATAATTAAGCAAAAAATTCAACTTTCTTGATTTTCTTTTTACGTATAAAAAATAAGTTTCCCCCTTATTACAAGTCCAAAATGTTGAGCTTTTCTGATTTTTCCATTTATCTCAACATGTTTTGTCTGACAAAATACAAATATTTTCTCCCCTTGACCGATTATCATATGTCAAAGCTTAAAAAAACCTAACTTGCAGAAAGAGGTTTCACTAAGACCTAACCTTTTTTTTGAAATGTTTGGTCCAGAGAAGCTTCGGCTAATGCGAAAGAGGAAGACAGAGTTCCCTGCTGCTTTTGCTTCAGCTATGTACCTGAAGCTAAACCACAACATGCAGATCCTTATGACACATACCAACAATTCGAGATCCATCAACCGAAATCATTGTCTCGAAATTACTTTGCAACATCCGTTGCTCCTGACGGGGTACCACCAGAGTTCCTCAAGAGAAAGTATTGGACCGTTGAGTACTCGACATCTGAAGACTTTGGTCTGAGAGATGATGCAAATGGGATTAACACCAAGCTTCGGTCCGAGCTTCCTAGTGATCTGAACACAAGCGTTGCGGTAGGGGATTGGTACGTACCTTTCATATTCGTGAACGAAGGAGACGCAAAGCATCAGCTTGAGAGCTCAACTTATTATAGCATGACTCTTTACCAAAAATGGGAGGAGGTTTACTCTTACCAAAACACTTGCAAAGAAAACCGCGAGGTTGTAGTTAATGTTGAAGTGGAACCAGAAGTTGTGAAGCTTGAGGGACAAGAGATTCGAGAAAAGACAACAAGTGTAGATGAGAATGGGGTTGTTTGGTTTGAGGTTAAAGACAAGAAGATAGGTTTGAGATCTGTGGTTCTTGAGAGGATGAAATGGGAAGAAGAGAGATTCGGGTGGAAGAACGATCCGCTTAGACCGGTGGTTCAGAGATCTGAGAGATTCGATGGAGGTGGTTCGAGTTGGAAGAGTTATCGATGTTATGTGTTGGTGGAGAGCTTTGTGTTGAGGAGAATGGATGAGAGTTGTTCAGTGCTGACATTTGAGTTCAGACATGTTGATAAGTTGAAGAGCAATTGGGAAGCATGAGAGAGAGCTTCTCGTGTTTAAGCTTTCATGTTTGTTGGCAGTGTTTTTATTCACTTTCATTTGCAATAAGCTAATGAAAGTTTGGAGTTTCTTTCGTTTGAGAAAATAACTGAAATGTTTGCCAAAAATTAGTTGAAAGTTTAAGAACAATTATCCTAGTACACTCATGTGAATCACATACGGTATCAAGAACCTATTAACATAGCTTCAACAAACAAGAAGATCATAAATAAAGAAGTAAATAAAAGCAAGAAATGATCTTACATCTTTGCATCTCCTCAAAACAGATGAATCTGAAACTTTTTCTCACTAAGTTTTCCGGAGAAAATACCAAAAAAAACCCCCAATTTTCCAATGTAGTAAAAACGACAAATACAAAACGAAACCTCTCTCTACAACTAAAAAGCCTTACGATGAACTCTTTTGCTTTTGCATCCCAATTTCTTCCAACCGTTTCCATGTCGCCTCGCGTTTCGCTTCAACTTCAGCTTCTTTTGCTTCATTTTCTCTAAACTTAGCAAGACATTCCTTGAAGAACTCTGGATCAATGTCATTAAATATCTTCTGCACGTTCAGCGTCAAGCTATGAACAGCTTGGTTCCAATGCTTCTGAGTGTTTCTCTCCAGTGCAGGGAAAATGATAGGTAGAATAACTTTACGGTTCTGCATTATTAAACTCTCGATATGATCGTTGTTCCATAAGAACAAAGCTCTTTCTGCAACCTGCAAAAAAATCAAAAAGACTCAACCTTTTTGTTCTTTCTTGTGCTTATATAAAGATTCAAGCTTTAACCACAAGTAGCCAAACAGAAATAAATCACCAAGCTTTCAGTCTATCAGATATCACACATTTCAATCTTGTGTGAAGAATCATTCGAAGAATCAGCAAACCCCAAATGCAATGAAATGCTACGAACAATTACCTGAAAATGGAGACTGTTCAAACACCGAGCAACTTGACGAAACAACGGGACCATACACCGTTGGAACTCAGGTGGCTGAGTTGCCTCTAAAATTTCCTCAAGCTCGTTTAGAAACATGACTTCCTTGGAACTGTTTGTGACGGGCCAAGACTTCAACAGTCCTCTTATAACCGTATCAGCAAGTTTGCAATCTTTTTCAACAAACTGCGTTATACAATAAGACAATTGCTGATGATACATTTGCAGGCATTTCGGTTTGTGGAGAGGCACCAAAGCTCTAACCAGAAACACTTTGTGCTCTTCTTTAAGCGGCAGAGCAAATCCATTGATGATACTTCCCAGAATCTCCAGAAACTCAGCAATCCCGTTGTGTTTCTCGGTCTCGAAAACAAACCGATAGAAAACGTTGTTTATGGATTTCCTAATGAAAGGACGATGAACCATGAATTTGCCGTAGACTCGATGCAGAACTGTTTTCAGACAATCTCTTTCTCTTGGATCCTCGGAATCAAACAAATCCAGTAACCGTGTGACAAAAGACTGGTCGATGTACTTCTTAGCCAACTTTGTGTCGGTCTCAGGTGAAGCAATAAGCCTCAAGAGAAGCTCATAGACAAGTTGCAAGTGAGGCCAAGCAGGATCCATGGAAGGCTCTTCCTCTTCCAAGTCTAAAGCATCAATAACTTTATTCTCTCGAGGTTGAGGATTCAAGGTTCTGAATATGTTCACAGAAACCATTCTTATCGCTTCTTGAATAACCGTCTCGCTAAACTTCCCATTCGCAGAAGCTACATAATCCACCAGCTCAAGCAATGTCTGCCGCTTAATCTCCTTTTCCTTGACGTTCTTCGTTGGATCCGAGAAATCAAACACGACACAGCACAAGTTGAGCTTTTTCAGGAACAAGTTTTGCTTTTCAGCGTTTGGAACGTCTTTAAAACTTGGCAATGCTTCATAAGGCGTGAAACCGTTCCCATTTCCCTTTAGATTCCCATCTCTAAACCCTGAATCAGAAGGAGAAGCAGCAGGTTTTGCAGCAGGAGCGTTCTTCGTGTGAGAATTCCCCGATTTTCCGGCGCCATTAACACTACTTTTCGAAGTAGATGCAACGGCATTAGCTGAAGAATGGTTCTTAGAAGAAGACTTCTTCGGAAGCTTACTTATAATCTGTTTCCACATAGTTTATAAACTGAGATTCTCTGATCATTCCATTACGAACAAACTACAGCTGAAGAAAAAGAAGAAGCAAAATCCAGTAAACAATCAACACACACAGATCGTTTATATGTTGAAGATATAATTTCTACTTACAAAACGCAAAATCGGTTAAAACAACGAACCTGAAATGGAGAGAAATCCCTAAATTCCCAAATTATTACAGGAAAACCCCTTTTTTCTTCTTCTTCCTCCTTAGACACACTCGAAACCCAGAAATGAAATCTATCGTCACTCCGAAAAAAATGATGAAACTTTCGGCGATTTACGGGTCTGATTCTGAAACAATCGCAATAAAAATCGTACATTTACAATCCCGAAACAAGATAAATCACAAAATTACAAAATTAAGATCAAACAAAATTCGCCGAATCCACAAGAAAAGGTCAACAGGAGAAATTACCCCAGATGAGAAAAAGACGATTTACAACGATGATGATGATGATGACGATAAAAATTAAACAAACAAACTTACAAATATTCACATTGAAGTTCTTCCAAACCTCCTTCGTTGTTGTTTGTTGACTTGAAAAAGAAAAAAACAATCTCCTTTCGCTTTGCCTCAATATGAATTATTCTTCTTCTAAATTTTTATTTTTTCTTAAGTTTCTTTCTTCTTCTTTGTAATTTGTCGCCTCTCGTGATCCAGTTATCTATCATTCTTCTCTCCGATGGCTGATCAAACTTTTTTTCTCAAATCTATATTTTATTTTTATTTTATTATATTTTTAATATTGTTTTTTTGTGTTCGGTCTGGCTTGCCAGGTCTCTCACTTGTATTAATTACGGATTTTTTCAACCGGACACTTTAAAAAAGGTTCGAAACCAAACCGAAACACTATTATTCGATGAATCGGTTAAAAAGACAAACTTATTTTCGGTTTAGAGTTTGGTTCGAAATCAATTTTAATTCTCGAATATAAATTCGTTAGTGGACTATTATCTTTATTAATTTCGTTTCTTGTGTTCTCAAACAAGACCCCTTCTCGTTCCTGAGTGATTCGAGTTAGTAATTCTTCTATCCCAACCTAGTTTTTTAGGTTGAGGATTTAGGTTTAAGATTCTCCAAAACAAAAACAATCAAAACTAGTTTTTTGAGAGCGTTATTATTCACTCTTTGAAGTCTGGACCAAGGAAACTCTTGAAATTTTGAATCTACCATATATATACATGGTTAAAGCTGTTATTCAGGTCTGCAAAATTTTCCCAATCTTAGTCATTGCTTCGTTTCAAAGGATCTGTTGTATATCTCATTCTTTTTTTCTCCTTTGATGCATTCCCTTTGTTCTTATGGGCAGAGAGGGATTTACTATGAGGTCAAGTACTCTGATCTATTGGACGCAAAAGAAAAAGGAGGGAAGTCATACATTTGTAATAAATCTTTCAGGGTTGAGAACAATTGATTTTGCAAAACTAACGAAAAAAAAAAAGAATATTAATTATTGAAAGTTGAAACTGTCTGTTTCATTAAAACTGAACATAAGTAATTTGATTGGTACGAGTTGTATGACCCACAGTTTCATTTTATCATGTGCCTGCTCCATTTGTCTACCTTTTTCCCCCATTTGTGATAGCTATTGTTTGGTCTGATGTAAATAATAAATTTTCCTTTAGTGTTAGTATAATAATTTTAACTAAAAATAAATGTAACATCAGTAGTTTTTATTTTATTTTTAACAGCATAACATCAGTAGTTTTGTTGTAAGTCATAACCCAAAATTAAATAAAGAAAGTAATTTTTTTTGCTAGGTCGCATATTATCATGTACATATTTTACTATTTGAAACTATATTTACATTCTGTGTAAACTCTTTAAGATTGTGTCAGAAAAAAAGACGAATTAGTCGCTCGGATTTATTTCTTATTAAATTAAATAATTTTACGTATTGTCTAATAAATTTAAGTAATAATGTTTATTAGTTTTTAAATAAGTAGTTATCCAAACTTAAGTACAAGTAGACTAAAACCCAAATATATGTTTTTATTAAAAACAAAAAAAAACACAAAACAAAAAAAGCAAGCAAAAGCCTTATTGCTGCGGTCGCCACATTTCTTCTCTGTGCTCGCTCGGGGCTTGTGTTGGTGTAAACAAAATTGTCTCGCCGGCAAGACGGCAATGTTTGTTTCCGACAAGCCTCGTCCTAATGATTTCTACAAAGACAATAATACAAATCCCTCAACCACCGCACGCGACATGATTATCGATGTCACTGCCAACGGAGCAGGAGATCTACAGCCGCACAATCACCACCACAATCACAATCACAATCACAATCATCATCATCTCCAGCCGCAACAGATTCTCCTCGGAGAAAGCAGCGGTGAGGATCACGAAGTTAAAGCACCGAAGAAACGAGCGGAGACATGGGTTCAAGACGAGACTCGTAGCCTAATTATGTTCCGTAGAGGTATGGACGGTCTCTTCAACACCTCCAAATCCAATAAACATCTCTGGGAACAGATTTCAGCGAAGATGAGAGACAAAGGGTTCGATCGATCTCCGACTATGTGTACCGATAAGTGGAGGAATCTGTTGAAGGAGTTTAAGAAGGCCAAGCATCATGATAGAGGAAATGGATCGGCGAAGATGTCTTATTACAAGGAGATTGAAGACATTCTTAGAGAGAGGAGCAAGAAAGCGTCGTCGACGACGCAGTTTAGCAAGAGTCCTAATACACCCTCTGCTAAAGTTGATTCCTTTATGCAATTTACTGATAAAGGTAAAACAATTGGCAGGCTTCTTAATTTCCTTGTTTGGTATAAACTGCAGGGTTCCTTGATTCTTTTTTGAGGAAATTCAACTGTAATAAGAGTTTATAGGGATTTTATCTGTAGCTTAGGCTGAAAAGATACTAATTGGAGTGCCATTATAGAGTAGCTTTCTTAATTTAGCTTCGTTATTCTGTTAAGAAGATAACACTTATGGTACTTCATCTGTTTTTTTTTTTTTTGTGGCTTTTGGCTTTGTGCTTTTAGTTCATTTTGGTTTTAAGTGGTGACTTTATCTTTCATCGTAGGTTTTGATGATACGAGCATTTCATTTGGATCTGTTGAAGGTATTGATCTATCTATCACTTTTGTGTGCTGACTATATCTTTCTATGTACAAAGGGGCAAGCTTTTGTTCGTCCATTACCTCTTGAAGCTTGTCTTTTAAGTTGGTGTAAAAATCCTCCTTTAGTAAGTAGTAAGTACTAGAGGTTTTAACTTGCTTTACGAGCATTTGGGACTGGAAAGAATGAGTTTCACTCGCGAGAGGAAAGTTATCTGTAATCTGATTTCTCTGTAGTCTGAACATCAGGTCGTTAATTTTATCATTTTAAGAGATGGACATGACTGTGCCGAGGGATTCACAGACAGTTTCTATGTTAGCTTGTTATATGGTTTTAGTTTAGTTTCTAGAGGATGTGTGTGTATTGATTAGAGTTTTTATATATGTTCCAGCGAATGGCAGGCCAGCGTTAAACCTTGAAAGGCGTCTTGATCATGATGGTCATCCTCTTGCAATTACTACAGTTGATGCTGTTGCAGCAAATGGAGTTCCTCCTTGGAATTGGAGAGAGACTCCTGGAAACGGCAAGTCTCAGAAAAAAAGCTTAGAATAACTTAAGCCTCAAAGTTAATTTGCCAAAGATTTGATTTTGAACTCTGTGTTCCAAGCATGTTGTAGTATAAGTAAAAGTCTGCGTTTTCTGGCTCTAATTTTGAAACCAAAATCACGTCAATTTTGAGGTTGCTTCACAGCCTCTGTTCCTCTGCTTGACTGATTTTTTCTGTCTCCTGCAACGAATTAGAATGTTTCACGTTTATACAAGCAGGTGGTGATGCTCAACCTTTTGGTGGGAGGGTCATAACAGTGAAATTTGGCGACTATACAAGAAGAATCGGCGTTGATGGTAGCTCTGAAGCAATCAAAGAGACAATCAGATCTGCTTTTGGGTTAAGAACCAGACGGGCTTTTTGGTTAGAAGATGAAGATCAAGTTGTTCGTTGTCTTGATCGAGACATGCCTTTAGGGAACTATCTACTCCATGTCGATAATGGTAAAGATCAAAATTTCTGCAGTTTGTATATGTTGACTCGTTAATACTGTTTCACTGAGTTCTCAATATCCAAAACCCATTTTGCAGGATTGGCCATTAGAGTTTGCCATTATGATGAATCCAACCAATTACCAGTCCATACAGAAGAGAAAATCTTCTACACGGAAGAAGATTACCGCGATTTTCTGGCTCGACGTGGATGGACATGTCTGCAAGTTGATGGTTTTAGGAACATAGACAACATGGATGATCTTCAACCAGGTGCCCTGTACCGAGGAGTGAGATGAGTGAATGTGATCACAAAAACTTGTTGTCCAAATGTATCAACAGTTAATTCTAATCCACGAACAGTTCACTGTAAATATTTTGTCATTCCCTTTGTACATTTCCTCCTTTTTTTCCCCTGGAAAGAACAAAGAATGTACTTGCTCAAATATGTAATATCAACTTACAAATCAATAAGACACTCGAAATAGTTTTTTGGTCTGTTACATTTGGAAAGAACATAACAGAACAGAAGAGAAACGAAGGAGAGGCGTAAAGTGAATAAAGGATTCAGATGTGATTCAGACAAGAGCGAGTGTAGTCACTCTTCTTGTAAGAAACGAGTGTTGCTGCAACATGAGAAAAAAAAATAACATTTCTTATCTATACTGCCAAGAAATCCTAGATTGATTGATAAACGAACACAATAATCTCACACTTTTTGTTTACCTTGGTATCAAAAGGATCCACCTTAACCATCTGTGGATTCGTAATTAGTATAGTATATGCCAACGCATGAAACACACCTAAGTCACAGTAAGTTAAGACTCTCTCGTACATATTTCATCAAGACATGGCAAGTAAGTCATGCTGGAAGCAACTAGTCTCGTTATAGCTTGAATATTCCACGTGATCTTCTTAGCATTTTTTCTCCCTTGAGACACTGGTAAAAGAGACAAAACCCAAACATCTAATTCAATTCATCATTTCTCGACAACCTGGTTTCAAATCGAAAGATCTACCTATCCAAGAGCTCAGAAGTTGCCTTGCTTATCATCACTAACACAACTATCTGTAACTTTCCATTTCAAGCCATTCTCTAGTCGGACATCTGACATCTGACATAGCCTAAGAGACTAATATCTACTTGTGTTTTAGACATTGGGCTTCGATTGAATGTATCAAATTCGATTATGTATGTCCTATGATTTCTTGAATTCACAGTTACAGTACTGTACGCAGTTCCACTGATTAGTTAAAATATAATCACACATAATTGAAATGATTAGTGCATACATAAACCAACTTATGTAGATCTAATCCATCACGTTACTGGACTAACATATTTTTTTTTTTTTCTGGACTAACATTGGTTCTAGCAGATCAACATGGATAAGATTCCATTACTTAAAGCTTGCATCAATCAATTTTTTTTTTGTCAAAAAGGGTCTGCGTCAATTATTGCATCTATCTTCTTCTTTCTTTTCTTTTTTTATTCTTTGAGAATCGAATTTTAACATATACTTCGATAACGATATATCTTTGTTCTTTTCTCTTTACGCTTACTTAGAACATTGTGAATAATGACACTTCAAGATAAAAGGGATAAGAGCCGGGTAATAATATGGAATTTCAAAAATAACATATAAAAACTCCACCAAGTAACTCAACATAGTCATTTTCACATTGAAATTAGTTTTGAGATAATGAAAAAAGTACGACGTTAAGCTTTGAATTTTTTTTTCAAATGGCTTCATCAAAATAAACTCGGTTTCTTACAAACCGTCGTGATTGAATTAACAAAAAAGAAAAAACGAATACTAAAATCTTATTTTGAATCATAATTATATATTTTAGGGTAGTAACATACAGTCGAGGAGTCAGTTTTTTTTTGTTAACATTGTATGAATTTGAGTTCGGATAGATTCAAATACAATGACGATATTAATTTAACCACTAGACTACATGGCATAGCTTATATGATGTGGTCAATATCATACATGTGTTCTGTTCAGGTACATCTGCAGGTTAGTGTGAGATCTCAAAATTTTAGATATGATATATGGTTGACCGTCGATAATTATTTATAGGATGTAATATCACCATATGCATTCACCTAACACAAATGTAATGAAAATACATAAAAAAAATAAAATAAAATAAACAAGAGGAGGAGGAGAAGGAGACTTTTGGCAAAAGCCAAGAGTCATACCACATTGCATAAAGTGACTTATTTCTTGCTGTCACATTAATCCGACCAACCAAAGCTCTCAAAGTGGAGCATCTATGTGTGACATGAAGTCACAATTTGATAAATATAGAACACCTTATGTTGAGTCCAAATATAATATCTTGATACAGTAAGCAAAAATTGTTTTGATAAAGACATCTAGAAGCTTCATATATAATATGTACCTCTAAATTGATGAAAATAAATCTCCTCTAAAATAGTGGTTTATAAGTGAAAAGAAAGTGTTCACCTTGATTATTCTAAATCAATGTTTTTTTTGTTCTTTTGTCAATCTAAAACAAATTTTAAAAGAAGACGATTTTTCTGGATTAAAATGTACTAGCATTTCAAAATAACTGCGATGTATTAATCTAAGTAATGCAACCTCGAAAATGGAATGGTTTCTTTCTATTTGTATTTTATCTGGATCCTAAGTAGACACTAGACAGTGATATCATGATTCATGCCATTGTATATAGATGTTTTGATTGATAACTGTAGAGTTATAAGTAATCTGTAGTAAATGAAGAATTACAAAAAGGTTAGTGAAGAACCAAATTATGTTTGTTTTGATACTAAACAACAAGAAAACAAAATTTTACGTTCATTAAACGATATTTTATATTTTATTTAGTTGGCCGTGGTTGCTTACGTGACCTACGCTCATTGGCTGAGAATAAAAGAATTTTCGAAAACCTGCTGCGTTGCGGTCTTGTATGCGTCGGCCCGGCCCATAGAATCTTGACTTTTTAAACCTCGAATATTCCAATACCGGCGCGTGAAGTGCAAGCGCCATTAGTTTTTCCAATTAGTTCTTAATCCTACCATAAACAATTAGCCAAAACAGTGGCATAAATGGTAAATTAGCTTAAAAGTAATGGACAATCCAGTGATAATAATTACTGAATCTGATCTGTAACCTTCTTCCCAAGAAAAATTCTCAGCCACTCGATCAAATTTCGATCTCTTTCTAGTCATCACGTTCTTCTCTCTTTTAAATAACCCTAAAGCCTCACCAAACCCTCTCTCACTCACTTAGCTTTTCTCTCTCGATCTCATCTACATCTCTCTCTCTCCCTCGTAATCTTTGATTTCGGAAATGGGTTAGTTTATCGCTCTTGTCGTTCTGCTTCGATCTCTCGTTTTCTCCGTCGATGCTTTTGTTATGGTTTTTTTTATCTGATCGTGCTTTTGATTTCTCTTTTTGTTTGTTTAGCTGACAAGAAGATTAAGATCGGAATCAACGGTGAGTGTTTTGTTTTCAATCGCGTTTTTCTCATAAGTTTTTGCTGGTTTTCGTTAGTCCAGTTATGTGGAATCTGAGTTTATCGTCTTCGTGAAATGTTTTAAAGGATTCGGAAGAATCGGTCGTTTGGTCGCTAGAGTTATCCTTCAGAGGAACGATGTTGAGCTCGTCGCCGTTAACGATCCTTTCATCACCACCGAGTACATGGTTCGTTTTTCTCTTCTCGTCGATGCTAATTTGATCTGGGTTGGTTTATATCGTTTTGATCTGGATATGGCGCGAGTCGATTTAGATTTCTTTGAATCAGAACAATTTTTCAGAAATAAATTTGGTCTGTTCTGTTTGTTACGTAGATCTGAATTCGTTTTGATGTACTATAATATGGTGACCATCTGATTATTTCGGTGATGAACGTTCTAATTGAATATGTATATTGTGTCGATCGTTGCAGACATACATGTTTAAGTATGACAGTGTTCACGGCCAGTGGAAGCACCATGAGCTTAAGGTGAAGGATGAGAAGACCCTTCTCTTTGGTGAGAAGCCAGTCACTGTTTTCGGCTTAAGGTACACAAAATCTGTGGTTTTAAATCTGTGTATCTCTCTTATGTTACCGAGACTGATGAAACTAAAATTTTGTGATATTTTACTTGTGAAGAAACCCTGAAGATATCCCATGGGGTGAGGCTGGAGCTGACTTTGTTGTTGAGTCTACTGGTGTCTTCACTGACAAGGACAAGGCTGCTGCTCACTTGAAGGTTTGCTTTTGGGCTTTATTTATCTTGTAATTGTGTTTCGATACATATATGCTTATCAATTTTGTAAGACATTTGTTTGTTATTGGAATTGTTTTGAGAAGTATAGTGACATATTTGTTTTGCTCTGGCTATGGCATATATAGAGCATCTGTTTTAAGGTTTTGAAAATATCTCATATGGTTCGTTTTTGTTCAGGGTGGTGCCAAGAAGGTTGTCATCTCTGCCCCAAGCAAAGATGCTCCCATGTTCGTTGTTGGTGTCAACGAGCACGAATACAAGTCTAACCTTGACATTGTTTCCAACGCTAGCTGCACCACTAACTGCCTTGCTCCACTTGCCAAGGTATCTCTATCTTATTCATCCCGTAAAATTATGAAACTTTTATTCACGATTCTTAATTTGAAAGTAAATCGTGCTTAGATGTATTGAAATATGCAATCTGTTTATGCAGGTTATCAACGACAGGTTCGGAATTGTTGAGGGACTCATGACTACCGTCCACTCTATCACTGGTATATATCTCGTTTTATTACAAATTGATTCCTGAAGGTCTGTTGTTATATCTTGTCTTGGACTGTACTTATAATTGCCTTATTGTTTGTTTGTTTGTTTGTGTGGGGTTTCAGCTACTCAGAAGACTGTCGATGGTCCATCAATGAAGGACTGGAGAGGTGGAAGAGCTGCTTCCTTCAACATCATTCCCAGTAGCACCGGAGCTGCCAAGGCTGTCGGAAAGGTGCTTCCACAGCTCAACGGAAAGTTGACCGGAATGTCCTTCCGTGTTCCCACCGTTGATGTTTCAGTTGTTGACCTCACTGTCAGACTCGAGAAAGCTGCCACCTACGACGAAATCAAGAAGGCTATCAAGTAAGCTTTTCGGTTTCAGTTTAAGTAGTTCCATTACATCTTTGTAAGATAACGAACACTTATTTGGATTGTTACCAAATATAAACAGGGAGGAATCTGAAGGCAAACTAAAGGGAATCCTTGGTTACACCGAGGACGATGTTGTTTCAACCGACTTCGTTGGTGATAGCAGGTAAATCTACTGTTATGCAAAATAGGCAGTTGAAATAACATTTCAATCTTGTAGTCTGTTATTGTAATTTGAAAGCAATTTTGATGTGTTTTTTCTTTCAGGTCGAGCATATTTGACGCAAAGGCTGGAATTGCATTGAGTGAGAACTTCGTGAAACTGGTGTCGTGGTATGACAACGAATGGGGTTACAGTACCCGTGTGGTCGACTTGATCGTTCACATGTCCAAGGCCTAATTCTGAAAAGAAGACCTCGTCGAGTGTTGGGGAGGAAGAAGTCATATTTTTCATCCCCTTTTTAATGGTGTAGTTTCTTTCGAATAAGTTTTCTTGAGATTTGAAAACTCTTTTTTTTTGGGTTTTGGCAAGACTCGTTCACGTGACGTGATGGGAGTATGTAGACCGGTTGTTTTAACTGAAAGCCCTTTATGTTTGGCCTTTGATATATTCGAGTTACGTATGGTTTATCAGTTTTAAATTCCCTTCTCTTTTTAACCTTAGAATAATAACGCCTAACTCAAAGCCGAACTCTAAAACATTATTCGTAGTAAAACAGAATCAGAATCCTGAGAGGCATGATATTTGTTTGAACGGGCTGCTTAGAAGTTGTTTGAATTCTGAAGACCTTGTGCTTATATTCTAGGCCTGCTTGATGTGCCCATGTGCGCAAGCTTTTCTCTTCACGTTTCTTTGCTTTTTAACCAAGCCATTGTCTTAGTTTTTAAAGCTATGGCTTTCCGTTAAATATTGTTTTTTTGGCTCACCATAATACGATAGTTTATTAGTCGTACATCAAATGAACAAAGCAATTAAGCATCAAAGAAAACAAAAAAAAAACTACACATCACTCAGAATTTTCAACTCTTAAATAATAGGAGCAAGGTTTTATTACAATGCATTCAAGAAGCACAAACCGGTATTATTTAGTTATAGGGGGTGCCAGTTTAAATTTCATCACAGACCACGAATATATAACTCTAGAGTTTCAAACCCGAACCTTTAAGTTTCTCCTCAGTGATCATGTCGATTTTGGTCTCCATTTCAGGAGTCAGATAATTCTTTGAGTCACCAACCTCTCCTCTACGATAAAGAGTCTTGAAATCTAATCCGATCCAGCTTTTCCCGGTTTTGTTGATCTCCAAACCGCTTAGGTTACGGAATGAGCAGAGCTCCAAGATCTTGTCAACCAATCCGCTTTGTTCTTCTTCCTCGGTAAAAGGACATTCCAAGAACTCAGCAAGTCTCTTGATCTGAGCATGAGGTTCTGATTTCAGCTCCTCGTACCTCATGAAAAGCACGTGCTTGGGATCTTCCAAGCTTCCTCTCCAATAGCTCAAGACTTGGTCCCAGTAGGGACCGAAATAGGTAACTCCGGTACAGAAAGACTCGAATAAATCCTCGATGGTTATTTCCTCTACTCCACTGCCTTCTCCACCCCATAACACTCCCTTGTGAGACTTATTGAAATGATAAAGTGACACCAACACGTCTTTCACTTTCCTTCTCACGTACACGATCTTGCATGGAGACTCCTTCTTCAATGGTACTTGAAGCGCATGGAACGACATGTGAGTTGAGAACAATCTTGGAGATGATGATGATGAGAACTTGGTCAAATCAGGTTTTGAGCTTTTATTGACATTGTTGTACAGCTCGATCTCGAGGAATGGCACTAGGTCATGAGGATTATGAGATAGCAGAGGATGACCATCATTCGATAGATATTTGGATCTTCGAACGAGAGCGAATGCGAGTGCCACTAGCCAAGTCGTGCCCGATTTGGGGAAAGAAGCAACAATTATATCGGTTTCTTGTGGCTCAAAACTTTTTTGGAAACTAAGTATTGCTTGGAGAATGTTTTTCTCGTACCAACATCCTTTGTACTTGAACATCTTGATCCCATAGCAATCTATGTCTGAAGGAAGTGAAGAGATAAATCTTTTGGTTTCTTCACTTGGGTTTTGTTCTTCGTCCCTCAGGTTCATTGGAATCTCTTTCTCATTCATTTTTGTTTTAGGGTTTGTTTTTACTTATTGCAATCGCAAATTCATACTATATATAGCTGTGTACATGTGGCTTGTAAGCTCCGTTATAACGTTAACGAAATAATGTGGTAGTTGATCAAGTTGATTCCATCCGTAGTATTGATAAACACTCTTAATATTCTTTACCTACTAGTGTATACCAACAAATGATCTTGGAATCTTGAGAGATCCGTTATAACGTAAATGAAATAACGCGGGGTAGTTGAAAGCATTCATGAATAACCCGTGATTATAAACAAGAGCAAGAGACTGCAAGAACAATCACACTATAACGAGAATAAGAGACATATTATGATTTTTAGCAATTTGAAACTGACAACACAACTAATTATGTATTTCAATATGTCTTTACTTATGGCTTCTGTATCAAGTCCATGTGTTAGTGAAAATTACAGTATTACAATTACTTCATCTGTGAAACAATTACAAATTCTGATACCTCAAAGAGTATGAAGCTTCCCGCTTCCACATGTCAGAAAATTCTTCATAACGAATCCCGGTAGTGAAAAAATCCAATCTTGTTGACAAAAGCTTCTTTCAAGACTAGATAAAATGTTCTTGAGGTTCTTCTTCTTCTTCTTCATCAAGCAGGAAGTTGAAGTTCTTAAGCTCTTTCAAGATCCTCTGTAAATCCTCTGTTTGGGGATGCTTCTCTCCCGAAGAATAAAACTTGACTAAACCATCATCGGTCTCAATCCAGCTAACACCTGCTTCTTTCTTAAAACCGGTGTCTCTCATAGCAACTTTCAGCCTTGCAGCATCAACAAATCTCCCGAGATCTCCATATATGTTTGAGAGCATCACGAAATTAGCCGGGTTTCTTGGTTCAAGCTTGACCAACTCTTCAAGAGCAAGTTCGCCAACCTCCACCTTCTTATACACCTTTGAAGCTCCAAGTAAAGTGGTCCATATAACAGCATCCGCTTTCACAGGCATTTTGTTTATAAACTCAACAGCTTGTGTTAAAAGTCCAGCACGGGATAGTAAATCCACCACACAACCACAATGCTCGATTTGAGGCGTGATTAAGAAATCAGTAGACATGGAATTGAAATAAGCCAAACCATCTTCAACCAAACCCATGTGTCTACAGGCACACAAAACACCGACGAATGTTACCTTGTCGGGTCTAATTCCACTGTTTTTCATCTCCCGGAATAGATCTAAGGCCTCGGTACCATGTCCATGTGCAGCTAAGCCGTTGATTATGGTGTTCCAACTTATCAAATCTCTCCTCTTTATGCTTCTGAAGACTTCCATAGCTGTCTCTATAGCTCCGCATTTTGCATACATATCAATCAAAGCATTCTTAAAGTTAACATTCACATTATCATACCCAAGATTCTCTCCATGTTTATGCACCCGTTTCCCGAATTCGAGAGCTCCTAACTTTGCACAAGCGGATAAGACTGAAGTCAATGTTGCGTCGTTAGCAACAACATTCCCTTCAACAACCATTCTCTTGAAACAATCCAGCACTTGAGAAAGCCGCGCACTTTGAGCATAGCCCTTGATCATACCATTCCAAGAGAACACATTTCTCTCCGGCATTTCTACAAAAACTCTTTCACATGCTTCGATGTCTCCAATATTTGCATAACCTTCTAGAACCGTATTCCACGACATGACATCCTTACAAGGCATCAAATCAAAAAGACTCCTAGCCTCCATCATATTCCCCGTTTCGATATAACCAGATACCATAGTGTTCCACAACACAATGTCTCTCTCAGGCGACAAATCAAAAAACCGTCGAGCAGAGACTAAGTCCTTGTTCAAAATATACCCATTGATCATCGAAGTCCAAGTAACTACATTTTTCTCAACCATCTCAGAGAAAACCTTATTTGCCGATGCTATCAATCCTGCACATGAGTACATCTCAATCAACTTGGTTCCTAAATAAGAATTTGATCTAAACCCTGTTTTTATCGAAAAGCATTGTAACTCCTCTCCCTGTCTTAGATCGTTAATCATAACATAAGCTTTTAAAACAACCGGGAGAGTAAAGCAATTGGGCATCACATCATTGCTTCTCATTCTCTTGAACAGCAACAAAACTTCTCTGTACAAGTCTTTCTGCGCATACCCATTGAACATGGCATTCCAGACAGAAACATTTGGTTGAGAGATTGCGTCGAACACTCGGCGTGCGTAATCAATTCTCGTGATCCGGCAACAAGCAGCGACGATTCTCGGGCCAACATAATCATTCTGTTCCAACCCATGAATTAAAGTCTGCGCTTGAATCTGAAGAAGCTTTTTCTGGGTTTTACATGACTCCAAGAAAGAGATGAGCTTCTCTTCCAAAAGCCTCCTTGGTGATTTAGAAGCTAAAACTACAGAAACACTCGCAATTTTCGATTACGATTCAGGAACAATTGTAACAGATGCGTCGCGAGAAAATTAAAAAAAAAAAAGGATGGGACTTTCTCGAGAGAACTCGATAATGCTCTCTAATGAAACGCACCGATTAAGCGCCACGGTGACAATCAGATTTTGAAATCATACAAAGATAAAAGTCGAGACGAAAGTCAATACCTTCTCAATGGATAAGAAGGTTAGGCAATGGTGCTGTTTGTGTAGAAATTGTATATATTTTACCATTTTGATTTTTAACTTACAAAACAAAATTTTGTTGATTTCACTTACCCAAAACAGTCTGCATATTCCTTATTATATAACGTAAGGAATTACTGTACGTATCAATAATTTTTTTTTAAAGTGAATCCAATAACATCAAGACTAAGTTAAGCAACTAAGTAAGTAATTTTTTACCGTTTTCTAAGTATCATTTCAAAAGTCACTTATCTTCCTAAACAAAATCCATACATGAACATAAACTAAAACTCATTAAGAATGGCATACCCAGTTTACAAAAGTACAGTGGTCATAAACTAAAACTCATTACGAACAACAAAACAATATATTTTGAAAGAGAGAAAAAATGATGTCATTTGTGTGAGAGAGTTTTTAGTCCATATACATCAATGTACAGTGGTTATTTGCTTAATAATCAACTCTAAAATGATTATATTCTTTATTAGTTGGGGCAAATTAATTAACCCTTGTCCTTTTTCTACGTTTTTTCCTTTCAATAAGTAGATCATGTGTCGAAGATCAACTTCAGACTAATCACACTACCAACATGTGACAATTTACATGTTATTGAATTTTGTACACTAAACTTACATAGGTCATTTGTACTATTAAAGCACTCATCGTCAAGTTACTATCTTGATAATCAGCATATCTGATTGAACTTTATTATACACTAAACTTTAAAGAATTTTTTCAAGATAATTTCACACTGCATTTGCATAACAATATTTTGCCTTTATACAAGCAATGATAATTTGTGTTTTGGAAACTATTTTTAGTATTGGCAGTGTTTTGAGTTTATGCAATAGTTCTTGATCATTTTTATCCTTGTAATCATGGCTTTTGATTGTTTTTGCATGTGGTATAATGGTTTGTGTTTTAACTTGTTTTAAGTGGATATTGTGACATATCATCTCTGTTTAAAACCTATGTTTTCATATGAAATTTCAAATTATTATTCTCATTATTCACAGGTATTGGTTGTCGGGAGATGGTGCTTTACCGTCTCCAAATTTCAATAAAAATTGTGGTTTCTGCGAAAATTACAAAAATTATCAGAAACGCCATGAAGGACTTTAATTAACAAACTAACAAAAAAAAAGGGTTTTAATCTACGACCACTACGTAGATCAATTCGCACTTAACACATGTATTTTGCTGTAATACTATTGTGTACTGAAACTAGGTGTATCATATCCTAAACCTGAACTATCCAGCCTCGAAATTTACCCTGATTGTTTATACATTACTCTTTTTTTGTTTATACATTACTTAAAAACATACCCAAAATAAACAACCCTACAAAGATCTATAAGAAGTTAAATAATTAAATGTAAGGTTAAATAGTGCGTAATAGAGATGGGCGGTGTCATTGTATAGGAACAGCAGATGCAGCCTATTCTACTAAACTACTTAATAATATAGCAATCGGTAACTGAACCCTAAAATTTTATTTGCATAAGTAGAAAAAGCTTTACTTTCCTGTTTCATCCTTTACAAACACATTTTCTTAGCCCCCTACTTGTCCGTTTCCCTCTTAATTATATAAGTCGATCTCATGTGTTTCCTTTTTCTTTAATTGTTTTTTTTTCCATGAAATTCAGGGATATTATTACTTGAATCAGTAGTCTCTAGATATATAGACGCACACCTATTCAGGGTCTCTAGTTATGTCACTACTTAAATGTTTATTATCTTTATGTTTTATTGAGAAACATACACAACCGTATATAAGTATCCCTAAGTATAAATTTGTAGGTAAGTCCATTTTCTATGTTACATGGCACAATTAACTTCGATATTTGTAGGTAGTTCCCTAAACTAATACACGTTTTCTTAATAATTCATAATATATGTTTAAGTATGGTTAATAAGTCGATGTAATCAAGTCATTCCGCTCTACTAGGCGACGTGAATGCATGATTTATCAGTATATGTGGTTATACAGATAGTAATTGGTATACATTCATATGAAGATTGTAGATTTCGAGTTTATATAGAATTCGATAAGAAAACCTGTATATAAAACAATCTTTAATTAATAATTAGTCATTAGTTAGAAGAAAATTCCACATTTGTATACATATTAACTTTATAACTCTCTTAAGTTAATTATATACCTAATAATTTGTTCACACTTCACAGTATAATTATATATACAAATCCACAAATAGAGTGAATCAACTCATATGTATCCCCACGCATACATATACATATACACTAATAGTAGGGTAGAGTTGAAATTGAGGAGAAAAGCTAAGAAATGGTAAAAGCTGATCTAAGAGAATAGGGTTTGTAATCGACAGACTGAAACAAAAGAAACTTAACTGCATCAATGAGTCCTTACCACAGTTGTCTATGTCTCAGTCCAACTTCTATTTTAAATAAGCCTTAATTTATTCTCATACACATATCTATTTTGATCCACCCAATCTCTCTCTCTCTCCTTTCGCTTTCTGATTATTCATTTACTTTAAAATACACATGATATGACTCTTGGGAGGACTGTATATATCTAGGGTTAGCCTTCTTTCACAAAACCATGATTTCTTTCTTCTTTTCATGCATAGCTCTCTTTTCTCCTTTTATCACACAAACATGCTTCAGCTTGAGATCATTATACACTCTCTCTTTCTGATCACTACTTTTGACTGATTTACAGGATACAATACAAACGTAGTTTTTTAGTTTATGTTTTGGATTTTCTTACATTTGTATACGTAATTTGAATGTTTTTTTTTTATTGTTTACACGAACTATAGTGTCTAGAGTAAACGTAAATATATTTTTAATGTTTGCCGTTTTTCTGTCAACACGTAATTTAAGTATATAGGACATTTTCACCGTAGATATATATACAGAGGGGAAAAAGAATTAGAGGTGAGGCTTTTACTGAGTCTGTTTGGTCGTTGCACTGCAAATATGAGGATTACTCTACGTTTCACCTAAGAAACAAAAAAATTAACCTAATAAAAAGAGGTGCGTAAGGAAAAAAATGATTTAGTTTCAAATTTTTTTTACAAGATCTCAACGTATAAATTTAACGATGAATATTGACTAACAAACCAGATCAAACATCGAGACGAAATTTATATATAGTAAATGATTGTTAAAAAAAACTATATATGCAAATCAAGATTGATAAATCTCCCGAGCAAAGAGAGTAAGAGTTAGTTAGAACTCAACTATTGAAGTCCAAATCTAACTTACTTGATCTCTCCTCTCTCTCGCTCTCTATTCACTCCAGTTCTATTTTCTTTTTTTTCTTAAAAACATAAAAATCAAAGGTCATAAATAGAACGACAAAATACCTTACGTGGTCTCAGAAAACAGCTCCAATACAAAAGTAGATGATAAGAACAGAAAAAAACAAAATAAAAATAGATAAAAAGCTGCTTCTTCATACGAATACAATCTTCTTACATAACCCCAAAATACAACACTCCCTCTCCAATTTGCATTTTAACTTTCTTTTTTTTTCATTTTCACTTACTTTGTGATGTCTCTTTCAATATTCTCACAAAGGCTATAGACCAAATTTAAATATTTAATTGAATAACAATCAATCAAAATCCAAAAGAAATAAAACACCTTTGTTCCACTTCCTTAAATATAATTATAACCCATGATGTGGAGGTAGAGGCTGAGGAAGAAGAGGAGCAACTCTAGAGCCATTAGCCACCGGTGCACCTATGAAGGTGTAACTCGAGTTAGGTGGTTCACGACCACTGCAACCACTATGACCGCTATTAGTTAGGGTTTGGTGGCGGATACCATTGTTGTGCAAATAGTAGTCGTTTGTGTGACGGTGAGGAAACGATGAAGACCGTGGAGGAGACGGTGGTGGATAAAGATAAGGTTGCACAAGTGGTGGTGGCGACGGCCTAAGGGCGGAGGAAGAGGCAGAGATAGGAAACAATCTTGGTGGATACATCATTGGTTTGAATGGAGTTATTAGCTCTCCTATATGCATATCTCCTTGATGGTAACTATATAGAATACAAAAAAATTAATTGATTATAAAAGTAAAAGTAACTAAAACTTGTTATAGCTAGAAATTAAAGATAGACGTTAATAGTACCTAAATGATGGAGGTCCTTGATGAGAAGGAAAGGTATCGTTGCGAAGAACAAGTTCACGAGCTTTGATTAGTGACTCCGTCTCCCTCTCTAAAATCACTATCCCAAAATCAATAAATTACCAAAATTATTGATTATATATACAATATACACATGATATATAGAATAATGGGATCTTGCCTTGACGGTGGCGGTTCATGTGGCCACCGAGAGCTTGAGATTTGAAGAACTTGAGTGAACAAAATCTACATTCATACTCTTTTCCATCTTTGCTTTGTTTCTCTCTAAACCCTCCTACTCAGTAGTAAATAAATAATAAAATATACACCTAATGATTAGATCAAAACTATTTTGGATAAAATTATTATGGTTTAATTTGACCAAAATAACCATCTAAGGCAGAAGGTAGAGATTAACTTCATTACTTACAAAATGTAATAGTTCAAATAGATAAGAGAAAAGGGAGGGTAGAATAAGCTAAAGTAGTATATATGTACCAGAATAAGAAGAGGAAGAGGAGCCTTCTTCAAAGAACGGGAAGAAGTCTTTAGAAGTATCATCAGGTAAGTTATTGAGATCTAACGTGTTATTATCTTCAGCTCTCCTGCAGAATAATAACATTTCAGAAAATCAATTATAGATTTAGCAAGAGAGATAGAGACAGAAAGAGAAGAAAGGAGAGAGAAACCTACATGAGTACCGAGAAGAAGCTATAGTGATAAAGACTTGAGAGCGTGAAGAATGGAGATAAAGAGAAGCTTTGTGAGATCTCCTATTATCAGTTTATCTCTCTCTTTATTCTCTCTCTAGAAATGAGAAAATTGAGCATGGAACTCAAAGTGGATGGCTTTGTGACTATTAAGCAAGAGGACTATAGCTTGAGGGGACATTATGGGTCAAGGCATCCCATAGTACGTATATATAGTGGTCATACTCGTATATATGCATATATATATATAACAAGAAGTCCAATGTAAATTCCATATTGTTCAATTCGGAAAGAAAAAAAAACCCATATTGTTACTAATTATGTGTGATATTATATCCAATTGAATTTTCATTTATACTACTATATATTTATTTTTATATATTCTATGTTGTTTCTAACTTTCTTTAAAAAAAAAAATTGATTGACCAATCTTCAAATTTTAACGAGTCCGTCATAATGATTTTCTTTTGTTGCAAATTGATATTCTAAATGAATCACATGTGAATGAATTAAAATATGCATTGCATATGAAATTTGTACTACTTTAGCGATCATCTTCTTATGGGGTTAGACCAGATTATCGATTTATAAACAAAAACCTGTTTAAACTCGGATTTCTATATTAAAAAAAAAAAAAAATCCTTGAGAAAGGTGAAAATCGATTTTAATGTTCATTCGAATTTTAGAGTAAACATATGTATAACTACCTATGTGTATAGATATTGCTATTAGTGTAAGCTGTGGAGTTTATCAGTATTCAAACAAGCACCTGATGGCTTTGCCTTTGGACCCCAATTCTCGCGAGAACAGCTTCTTAATTAGCTTCGAGCCCATGAAACATCGAGCAGATTTTACGACAACCCGTTTCTTAACACGCCTCCCGCATAACGGGCATGTAAGAATGGTTGGGTGTTTTTAGTGACTAGATGAGATGAGTTCGTGCAAAAGAGAATGTTTAGTTACATGTTTCTCTATGTATTTAATTCTTATTATCTAATATTGATTGATACTGATGCTTCAGCACATGTGGCCCGTTTTCGTTATATAAGTTTTTCTTTTTAGTAAGCGCCCATCTCCTCCAAATAGGTCTTACTAATATAAGTTTTGTTTTACCCTCCAAACTATGAGGGACTTTGTCACTTCATACCGCCATGATCACTAATATAGTAATTGCTACTTTCGTTTTTTTCCCCAAAAATTGTATTAGTTAAGTTGTTTGGCTTCAGCTTCAGTATAAACAACTTCCAGAACTGGCTTGTTTTTCTTTCCAACTGTGTCTAATTTTGTCATTTCCCACCGTCGTCATTATTATTAACCTAAAAAATCTAGTTATTATTTTTTCCAAAATTGTGTTTGTTAATTGGGTTTCATTTAATAATTCGTGTTATACGCAACTATATTGTAACTTTAAGGTTAGACACGAAATGGACATCCAAAAATTGTAGGGTAGTATACTACAACAAAAACATTAAATTAGCTTCAATGCTCGTATTTCAGGTAATATACCCTACATAATACATATCATCATAGAATACTAATGAAATTGCATTATTTCTATAATTATAATATGTATTATATGTGATCAATATACATGAGATGAAATTGCTTGTTTCAACTTAGTTTTACATAAAATAACATTTCAGTTTTGTGTTCGCATCGAAATAACGAGTGTACCCTTTAACAAAAAAAAAAGAAATAATGAGTAAATCTAGTATTTTGTTATTTGTGATAATAATATGTTTCTTAAAATCAAAAGTACTGAAAATAAATCATACATTTGTATAATAAACTACCTCTAATTTATAGTATTTCAATAAACAAACAAATGTGAGATATTGCTTTTAAACTACTTGAAGAAAAAAATTGGATTTATGTTATTTATAGATGAAACTGAAAAATGAAATCCATCTTTTATAGTTTTATGTATGTAAAAAAATATTAGCAAAAAATAAATTCATATTTGCTAATACTAATGAACTACTAACTATTGCTAGCTAGTTTTCAAAACGTGTTCATGAGCAAGATCAGTAATAAAAAAAATTTCCCAAAGAAGATATTTGTGATTAGTGATTACTGATAAGTGATAAGTAATGAGATTTCATAGTGAATTAAAAATTGTTATTTCGTCGGTGACATTTATTTGGGATAGATATTTACGAGGACAGGTTAGGCACCGTCTGTACCAAAAAAAGGCAATTCCGAAACAAATGAAACTGAAAGCTGTACTCAACACCAAATTTTCAAACGGATTAATGAAATGTGTTTAATTAGTAAAACTTAATTAGCACTAAACAAAGATTGAACAAAATAGGCGTTTTGCTATTATGACGCAAAAAGAAATAATCAAAAGAATCTATGCAAAATAAATGAATAAAATAAATAAATACGGATTCCATTGCATTGTTGTCTGCAGGTTCTCTCATTTTCTCTGCCTTTTGCTGTTAACCTAAGAGCCATTAGACTTTTCTTCAGATCTCTTTCTCTCTTAATCTTATTCTTCTTCTCCACTCGCTGAGCTCAAGCTTAACGATCTCTTCTCTTCCACCTTCAGGTATCTCTCTCTCTCGATTCGTTTGAATGCTTAGGTGTTTATTGTCTCGGATCTAATTGTTTTGATCTGGATCTGCACGATTCATGCGTTTTTCCGCTTAATATCCTTATGAATTTTGTTCGTCGTTGTGTTTTTTGATTATCGTATTTGGATCTGAAACAATCCTTTATCTAATTAGAGATCCTTTGTGTTTTATCGAAAAGCATCATCAATTTCAGTTTCATCAAAACTCTGTTTTCGTTCTTCTCGATCTGTTTATCTTCTAATTTCAAATCTATTAGATTAATTAATTTCTCACTGTTTGAGTTGGACTTTATTTCTTATGACTTTTTTTTTTTGGTTAGTTTACTTATTGTCTTAAAAAAGTAAAGAAAAAAAAAACAGATCCTTGTCTCCACAATGATCTTGACAGCATCACTATAGTAATAATATAATTACAGGGAACACAGACTTTATTAAATTAATAAATCTCCCAAAAAAACAGTTCGTTGAATCTGTCAAGTGGCACATTTCGTTGCCTTAATCTAAGATTTATTAATGAATAAAATTCCTAATTAATTAAAAATACGCAATTGTGACCAGATCTCCATAAGAAACACGTTACCGTTTGACCACCTCTTCTCTTCCTTATCTTTTTTTATATATATTAAAATCGCTATTAAACATTTTTGCCTCCATCAAAATCTCCTGAAGAGGAATTTTCATTCGTCTTGATTCTTTAAGCAGGAAAATACAAGAAAGAAGAAGATGAACAGCTGCGGAGTCCAACAAAACGCTGAGATGAAGAGAAGCTCCGTCGTCTCCGATCGCAGAGACACCGTCCTTTGCCCTAAACCGCGTCGTGTCGGTGTCCACAGTCACCACCTTGCTCGATCTCTCCGATGGCAAGTCAGGTAAAAAGATCTAAAATCATTTTCTTGATTATGTCTTGAAAATATTTGAAGCCACCAAATTTATTGAAAGGTTCTGTTTTTGATATTTTCAGTCACCAGATGGAGTTCTGTGAATCGAATTCAGGAAGCGAGATTTTGGATTTTATCCTCGCAAAGGTAAAAATCAATTTATAATCCTCTGCTTCAAAGATCTTTGCTTTTTTGTTATGTTATGTGAGATTTGATTGATTTCTTGTTGCATATTTTACAGGGTGGTGGTGAATGTGAGCAAGATCCGACGAGGAAGGTGACGTCATCGCCGCCACTGTTCTTCACAGGGTCACCGCCAAGTAGAGTTTCTAACCCTTTAACAAAAGATTCACTCTTTCGGGACGAGCTTCTCGTGGTGGCTACTCCTCCGTCGGCTCCACGTGCGACCAAGCCGCCACCGCCGTCTTCTCCGAGGAACGGTGGCGGTTGCGTTAGGGCGGCGAGGAACAATCCTCCGGTTCGAGTCGTCGGATTCAATTGCCTTGACAGGGACAGACGCAGCAGCGTTCCAACTCTTGCATAAGAGATAAAATGCAAATATATATAACAGAGATGGCTAAAAACAATTTGAAAAAAAAATGGATTAGGAAAATGGATCATGGTGGGGCTTTTTTGGTGAAAATGTGTAGATATGTTGTAAAATGGGGGATTTAAAAAATGGCTGTTTTATAAACCTAGGTTTTTGGGTGTCCAATTTGGGAATTTTTGTAAGTAAAAAGGGAGAGAGAGAGAGAGAGAGAGAAGGGTTTTGTGAGTGTTTTGATGTCTTTTATTAGTGAAAATAAGAGCGTAGTATTTCTTCCTTATTTGTAACAAAAGGAAAGGCTCGAAAGAGTTGTGAAATGTGAAGATATCATTTCTACCCTTTTTTTTTCTGTTCTCTCTATTGTACAGATGTAATTTTTAAAGGGATTGAAATTTCTAATTAGCCAATTAATGTTCTTTTTTTCTTTAACTTGATCATTAGCTCTTGTTTTGTGACAAACATTATTAATGGTTGTGTTATAAGCTCCATAATACAACTGAAGGATGAACATGGATCGAAAATCCAAAAATTTGGAGTACATGTACCCAACTCAAACATGTAATTCGTTTCATGCACTACCCGTAAATTGAATAATGCATCCGCAGTAAACTAATCAAATTGATTTATCTCCATTAGATGATATTGTTTGTGATAAGTTGTCTCGTTTTGTTTTCCTGTCTAAATGATAACAACTTTTCTGTTTTTTTTATAGTCCTAAACTTCTAATTATATTACATTAATTTAAGTAACACAAAAACTTAGCTCCGCCAAAACATTATCTAAGACATATCCAAGAGCCTTCACCAGGCGAGCACCATACTCCTATGGGTCAGAAGAAATTTTCTGAACCCGAACCTGACCAACCCACAGTACAGCTCTTGTTATATTTCAACTGCATATGCCAGTTACTTATATAATTTGCTTCAAATAATTGTTCACTAAAATTTATTAAACCAGGAAAGGGTGACATGAGGACAAGTCATTATTTCTTTGTCTGCGGATCTATTTCGATTCTTTGCTTATAACTTGGAGAAAAATCAAACTATATTGATTTCTTTTGTTTTGCTTTTAGTTTGTCAATCAAACCAAAAGAATCGTCAAACTTTGTGGCCGGAAATCTCGCATGCTTTATTAACCTAGTGAAGGAAAACAAAGAAAATAAACAACTGAAAATCAATTTTATGACATTCACCTGCAGTGGACAAAAAAAAAACATAATTTTGTAAAAAGCATAATTGAAAAGTTTCTATTGACAAATTTAAAATACAAAAGATCGAATGTGGGTGATTCATATCCTGGAAAGGAAAAAAGGAGAAGAGTATATATGATATATCATTCCAAATCTTTGTTAAAAATTAAAAAGTAACAATAACAGTGGATTTAGATTTTTAGGAAAAGGAAAAAAGAAAACACACTTGTCGTCATTTTCTTCTCACATTAACGTAAAATAAATTTAGCCTAGCATCAATAAACAAATCTATCGGGCCTACCTTTAACTTAAAATTCCATATTTGGGCTATATATCTCATTAAGCCCAGCTCTTAAATAAAAGTTACCTTTATCTGGGTGAACCTCACCTTTTTTACTTTCACCAAATTCAAAAATATTACCACGCGCGTAATACTTGGCGTGAAGCTTTTGTACAAACTGTGGCTTAACGTGAGAGACACGCGCTGGTTCGCGCGTATTCATAGTTTCGACGAGACTCGCTTCTCGTGTTTTCTTTTCACTTTACTTACTTGTTTCCAGCTCAGTCTCACTCACTTCGCCGTCTCTGCAAAAATCTCTGTCTCTCTCTCTCTCGCCGGAGATATGGGAGAAGGGAAAGGCTCGACTCTCGTTTTCGTCCTCGTCGTCGCACTCTGTTTAATCTCCTTCGGTTTCTCCATCGCCGCCGAGCGCCGCCGGAGCATCGTAAACCCCCTCTCCTCTCTGTCCACTTATGTTTCTTTCTCTCCCGCTAGGGTTTTTGCTCTCTACTAGTTTGATTCCTCTAAACGAAATATCTGGACTTTCGAAAGAAGAATCGATAGGATGATGATGCTGCTAAACGCTTTCGCTCGAGGATTTCTATTTCTGGATTTGTTTCTTAACTAAAGCTAGTTCTTGCAATTCATCGAAAAGTTCGTAGATTTCTGTTGGAATTTCCTCTGATTTTTAATCTCATGAACTCTTAGAGAGTTCGTTCAGAATCAGTAATATCTCTTTTGCGATTTCCGTGGAAATTTGGGGAATATTGACACTATTAAAGAACCGTTTTGAGAGCCATGTTCATGTTTTTGAAGCTGAGACTGGAGAAACATAACTATGTAACTAAAGGAGTTTAATCTGTGACACTTAAGGTTCTATCGTCTCTTTTTTTTTTTTTGTGTGACAGGGAAAAAATATCCAAGACCCAATAACAAACGCAACGTACTGCGTTTATAGCTCAGATGTAGCAACTGGTTATGGAGTTGGAGCTTTCCTTTTCCTCCTCTCGAGTGAATCATTGCTCATGGGTGTCACCAAATGTATGTGCTTTGGTAGACCTTTAGCCCCTGGAAGTGACCGTGCTTGGTCTATCATCTATTTCATTTCTTCCTGGTGAGTCCTAAAAAGCCTTTTGCTGATAATATCTTTGTCCATATGATATCTTCAAGATTAGTATGCCTGTCTCTAAACCTGTTTGGTTTTTTCAATGTCCGAATTTGACAATTGCAGGATGACATTTCTGGTAGCTGAAGCTTGCTTGATCGCAGGAGCGACGAAGAACGCATACCACACTAAATACTTAAGCGCACAAACCTTCTCGTGTGAGTCATTGCGCAAAGGGATATTCATCGCAGGAGCAGTGTTTGTGGTTGCAACTATGATCCTCAATGTCTACTACTACATTTACTTTACCAAGTCTGTCTCTTCGCCGCCTGCTCACAAAGTAAACCGCTCTAGTTCAAATATCGGTATGGCGGGCTATGCATAAATGTGCAAAAAAAAAATGATGGTTAGTCATTTGTAGATGTAAGAAAGAAAAGAGGTTGTTGCATTGTGACACTACTTGGTTACTACTTACTCTTATTTGTTTTGCTGGTTATATATATGTCTACGAATTTGATGAAAAATCCTCATCCCACAAATTTCATTTGTCCATTCTAAAACTAACATGTGTGCATATGACTATTGTATGGTGGTATTAGTATATGTAAAGTTTTTTTAGATATTACATTGAAGGTATCTAAATTTTGTTTTAATAAACTGGCGAATTTATAGCAAAACTGTCTTAGGTCAGTCTTGACAGCCACAGAAAAAAATAAAAAATAAAGACAAGACTTTCTTTTTGGTATTAATAAATATGCTAATGTTATAGTGCTAAGTGAAAATCTTTAAGACTTTAAACGTATAAACTTTCTAGGTCTATAATTTAATCATGTTTGTTATTCCACGATGGGTTTAATAGGTTGGTTTGTTGTTTTTTTTAATCTATGAGAACAGGTTATTTGTTTAGCTATTTAATAGCCCAAACTTAAATACCCACATTTTATATCAAGAGAATGTTTTTGATTTTTGAGTAATAATGGGCTTTATATATTAGGTTAAATTTTTGGACCAAAAAAATATATATTAGGCTTTTAAAGTCAGCCCATGTAGAATACGTAGGCATAAAAAGTAAAACATAGGTGGAATGAGTTTTTGATGTACGTAGTTTCAAATTCATTCGGTGCCTTGGTAAGCTTTTTGTTTTTTTAAAGGTATGAAGCAATTTTATAATATTATCTTGAAAATTGTCCCATTTTTATATCGAAATATTTAATCCGTTTAAGTAACAGCAATATTACGGTTTTACCATTCTTGAATATCACTGTCTTCAACTATGTAAACAATTTTATTGCAACTTTTCTTTTTTAGAACATTTTTTATTGCAACTTTTTTTTTAGAAATTTTTTTATTGCAACTTTCACCGTTAACTTAAAACTAAGATTCGTAGAATAGTGTGATTTGCAAGATTATCGAGTACGTCACTGTAGTTTATGAATGGGTGTGTGGCCGTGTGGGTTTTGTAGTTTTTAAAAAATAAATCTCACAACTTGATTATCTAACTTATTAATAAGAACAGATTCATAAGCTATCGAATGAAAACGACTTACCGTAAGGCAAATGGGACAAAAACAAAAAGTAACAAGGGGAAAACAAAGTTGCTCAACAGTCAAATGACGTGGCTTTTATATTTCCATACCTACATATATTTGATTGCTCTATCAAAAATATTTTCTTTCGGAGTGTCAATTTCATTTGCATCTTTCTATTATCTTCCAAACTAAATTATAATTTTTGTGAACATGTACGTTCTCGTCTTGTACGCCTCTTAAAGTATTTTCCTTGTGTAGAACAAAAAAAAAATCTCTTTCCTGTGGGCAAACTAAATATAGATATCTTTATTCTAGAAAAAGGTTTTTTTTTGTTATAAGCTGATGTTATATTCATATATATATCTACAGGTGGAAATATCTTAAATTATTTGGAGGAATTTACGAAAAACATATAAATAAAGATATCAAATTTTTTGTAACATTTGAAAACTTAAAGACTGTAAATCGATATAAATTGCCGAAAATACGATGGGTTCGATCGGTAATAAATCTTAGTTTCAGAGCTTTTTTAACTCCAGCATAATTTTTGTATTATAGGTGATGTCGAGGTTTATATATCTCTATGGCTTTCGTTAACTATAGTTTACATCTAAATTATAATTGTTTGTTGATTCAGTGGAAAAATGATTTAAGGTTTAGCACAATTATTCGGTAAACAATCAAATAATGCTTGCCGTTTTTGGTTAAACCTGCACCATCAGAAAAATTAAAAGCTAATTAAAAGATAGAAATTAATAGGTTGATAGGTTTAGTTGTGAAAGCAACACAAGCCAATTTAATAGACTTACGAAAACGTCGTGAAATCGAACAAGATAGCGTTCGCCTTGTTGGGTTAGGTGCTAGATCATAGCATTTCTTATGTCCTTTTTGATTTTATAGTCCCTATATATCAATCCGAAAATAATATACCCACTCAAACTTGAATATCCATTAGATTAAACTTTTAACAAAATATGCTTGCATGAATTATTCAATTTTATTAAGTGTGTAAAAGATGTTTGTAGAAGAAAATTGAAAAGGACTAAAACTAAATAAATAAAGATGATATTTTTGGAAATTCGATGAAGAAAGAAATGGGCCAATGGGACCTTCTCTGTAAATTGTTCTTCTCTACTTTTCCAAATTGGATACAACTTCCTTTTTCCCCCGGTGAAAGCTAAAGCATCTACATATGGCCTTAAGTCAATATCGTATTTTAATTTTCTCATAAAAAAAAAAACTGGCCAGCTTAATCGTGCATCACTTAAATGGTCCTAGATTCTTCTTTTTGTTTTGAGAAAATTAGAATACGAGATTGATGAATGATGATGCATGCTTTTGCAAGTCTTTATACAAATTTAAGGTTAATCATGATAGAAAATAAATACTACTTGAGAAGAAAACAGCATTTGAGCCTCGGAGGACCTTTTTGGCTAAACAATGAGAATGCTCATTAAAACACCGTAATTTGTATAACGAGTTATTTGATTCATGGCCACTTTACCTGCTTTACATACATTAATGTAATATAAATAAATGATTGTGTGTTTTGTGTACTTACATGTGACTTGTCAATAGAATAGTGATGCACGATTTGTTTTCTATTTACTGCAAAATATATATAAAATGAGAAGTGACATTGTCTTATAGTTTATACATTCACAATATTTGCATGCATACTTAGATCCAAAGGTATGGATATCCTAAATTTCACGTACCTTATAAAAAATTTATCAACAAACCATATAAACATTAAATATGAAATATGAAATGGTGTTGGTGTTTTAATTAGTTTAAATAACTCGCCTAATAAGTTATCTAACATGCAATAGATTTTTTCGTTGTTTATTTATTTTCAGTTTTACCATTTGTCAATCAATTGCCAGAATTAACTTTGGAAATTTTGCCGTTACGATTTGAATGCACTAATAAATAAATAATTAGTTTGAATTTCTAGTCAAGCTTTTTTTACAAAACGACTATTTCTGGTCAGACGTTACAAACTACAATCGATGAATGGCCAAAACTGTTAACTCTTTATCTGAGACCATCGAACAATTAAATAACTAAGTACATTAAACATTGTGATTACGTGGAACCAACGGCGATTGTGATAGTGACGTGGATTGGTTAGAAAGAAAAAAATCTAACGGTCAGAGATGGATTAAGGTGTTACCCACGTGGCACGCTCTCTGTGCACGTCGTCTACTTCACGGTGTCGGCTTGTAATTTACTCGGTTTCAATTGTTTCCCTTTCGAGTGTTTTTTCCCCCTCGGTTTGATATTTTACATTTCTTTATGTTTTAATCATGAGCAGGGCGGAGCCAGAAATTTTTTTACATCCAACATAAAATTAGGAAGGGTCAATCAAATAATTTTTAACAAATTCTTTCAGAAATAACATTACATTAGTAAGCTTAAATTTTAATTTTGAAAATTTGACATGGGTCAATTGACCACTCCAGTCTCCAAGTACCTCCACCACTGATCATGAGAGTATTATTGAGATATAAAAAAATCTTAAAAACTACAAACATAAAAAAAAACCTTAAAAAGAGACGAATATTATCACACCAAAATTATAGGCAATACTGAATGAAAACAGAGGAAACATATGGGGTTCAACATATGCTTACTGTTTCTAGAAAGTTTATTAATTTAAGCCGTCAATTTTTACTTTAAAACTACACTAAATCTGGTAGAAACTGCATATCCTTTAACATTTACGTAAGAAAATTGATTCCTAAAATGTTTTTTTTTTTCATTTATTGATAAATTATTAAGATATTGAGCAAAAAAAATGTTGCTTGTAACTCTACAGAAATCAAGAAAGGCACTGATTCTGACATTAAAAGATCCTTCAATCCATTAGCGAAATAAGATTATCGACAATCATCAACTGTGACAATTCGAACAATTAGAGATATCTCTTTAGTTGCACTCCAAGATTCCCACTCCATAGACAATTCATTGATTGTTTTCCAAATCACACCTAAATTAGCCTTTGATCCCTTTGGAACATGTACTCTGGTTCATCATTTGGTCTTTCTATTCTTATTTACTGTGCGATTGAAAAGTCATTTTTCCTTCTCATATATGAGCGGTTGACGAAAATATTTCCTCTTTTTGAATTCGCTCAAGATCAAAACAATACGTACGTAACGTAGCTGATTCAGAATTTTCGATTTTCTTAAATAAGGTAAAATCTCAAACAAAACACGGACACAAACATAATATTTGCTCTGTGTAACTGTGTCTTTGAAAGATTTATAAAATAGTGATCGACGCTTAACCAAAGAGTAACATAAAACGAAAATAAAAGTTTGAAATAATGGTAGACTGAAACCCTCGGTAGACATAATTTTTTTTGGAGACAAAAGCTCCACAAATTGAGAGACTCTAATATTCTAAAGGGTGATAAAGTCCAAAAAGAGATACGATAGGAGATGAAAATAGTAGATCCGATTTTTCATTGATCACCCACGAGCAAGCATAACAATAAAGCATAAAACGATCAAATAAAACGATAAATGTATTTTACAATAGAGTAAGGGGAGAAGCAGAGGATTATTCCTCTTAAGACAATTATCGTGGCGCTGACCGAAGACTGACAGGACGTGAAAGGGACGCGCACCTGAACCTTCCTACCAAATTCTATAAGAAAATCCATCATATACGAAAACAAATAAAAATTACCATTCTTTTCAAATTTTTGTGATTTTGATCCAGATTGGCATATATATCTGTTAATTGTTTACAATCCCAAAATATCAAAGCGGAGACAAAGAAGTGATGTGGATCGGGTGGTTCATTTGTAAAACAAGAAATACGATGCACCAGATTGAGATATCTATTCGTTTTTCAACTATTGACTTCCTATTATAAAATGTCAAATCTATAGTTCCTGAAAGAAACAGATCTGATCACATTATTAGGTTAAATTTTCATCTAAGAGAAGCCTACAGTGATGCTTGATTGGTGCTAGGTATCAAAAACAGTGTTTGCTTTTTCTTTGTTTTTTGTTAAAGGGCTTTTAAACAACGTTTGTTTCTCTTATATTCGGAAATGAGAAAATTATTACAGACCATATCTAACATCGTGATAAGAGAATAGCATCTCAAATTTTTAAATCAAGAGAAACGATTTACTTGATTCAATATTTTTGATAAATTTAAGGAGTTTCACATTAACTTTTTTAGTTTCATCTTATTATTTTATTTTTCTGACAAAGAAGTTTCGTTTTAAATTGATTTATTTTTTTCTAAATTTAAAGTCCTACTGCTTAATTCGTAATACAATTTCTGAATCTTGTTTGTAAAAAATTCTCTTTAAAATTAGACAATCAATCATGAATTTTTTTTTTAAATGTGTGATTGATAAAATAATGCTATCACGCACTTTAATTTGTTAATAGATAGAAATGAACTATACCTCCCTTGTATCGATGGTTCGCCAACACATGGTCCCTCATTTAGCTAATTTGTTCCCATCTTTTTATGGACGATACACCAAACTAAATATGTATATAAGCTATAAATATTTTTAAGATGTCTTGACAAAAAAAAAATATCCGAAACTAAAAATAAATTAGAATAATACTTCATCCGTTTCATAATAAGTGTCGTTTTAGATTTTATTTCTTGTTTCAAAAAAAAGTGTCATTTTGTATTTTCAATGTAACTTTTTATTTTTATTTTCTGTTTTATCTCTCATTTAAAGATAATAGTCTTTGTAATTAAATGTTATAAAAGTAATTAATTAAGAATATATTTATATATTTTATTAATTTCTTAATCTGTGTGAAATGTATCAGAATAACACTTATTATAAAACGGAAGGAGTAACTTACTAATTTTTGTATAGAGAATGATAATAACTTACTTAGAAAACTGTTGTATTTATTGGATTAAATGCTATTTAATTTTGGGCCTCTTTTATGTAGAAGTATATTTTTTAGGGGATATCTTGTGGTTTTCTCTCTAATCTAAACTTATTATAAAGTAACCTGTGGTCACCAGATATGTAAGTGAATTCTTACAAAAATTTCGACTTTGAATAGAGAATAAGAACTAATTATAGCATGTAATCTGATAATTTGTGTCACTATGTCATCATCGGATTTCAAATTTGTATAAAGTAAAATTCTCAACCGTTTTAGCCAAGATCTTCTAGAATGAAATACGAAATAAAAAACTCATAATAATCACAAACAAAAAACACACACACACACAAACTCATAATGAGATGTAAAAGATGAAAAGAATAAAACAGGTTTGTTTGATTCATTATTGTTATATAAGCATGTTGAAGTTCCTCAGTGAAACTACGTGTGTGCTTAGGTTCTTGTTTTTCAATGTACAAGTTTGGATTACTTCGTTTATTTCAAATAATGGTTAAAATATGTATATTCTTTTAGTTTTTATTTTTTAAAGCAGGAAGACCTTAACTAGTGTTCAAGAGTTGTTCAGTATATTTTAAAATTTTGTCTTGAACGTCGGTTGATTGATCCTACAAACTCCATCCAGGCTCTTGATCATCAGATTTCTATTTAAAACTGATTTTTCGATTTATATTTTTTGTCGATTTCAAACTTCAGATATGTCATATACACATAAGTGATATATACTGTTTTAAAAAGGTATTTAAAATTAAAATTTTATCATTTATAAATATCGAATCGTGTGATGTCTTGACAAATAGCGAAAATAAAATATTATCGTGTTATGTGTTAAGCTCTGTCCCCTCTCTCCCATAACCACACAAAATTTTCTTTTCTCGTTCGATTGATTTCAAACCACCACAATTTATAGCTGATGTACCCTAACAGTCTAAACGCATATTAAGGCCAAAAAATATTTAAAATGCCAAATTGTACAATTGTCATCTTTCTAAATATTATTTCCCCGCCCATGGACCACAGGACTAAATGTACAGCTGATGGTAAAGTTGGGGTTCTCATGAATTCATCTAGTACAGTATGTGGTTTTTTTTTATCATACGAATAATAATTCGTTTTGGGGATATTTTTGTGTGTGTGTGTGTTGTGATGTTACGTTGGATAAAATGTATTTTGGGCTTTATGGATCGAACATACTCAAGTATCACGTAATTAATAAATGATCATATGTATGGTTCTTGTAATTAACAAATAAACCTGATTATTTTTTTTTTCTGGTGAGAGAAAAAAAACGAAAAATACCAAAAAAAACTAAAATAAGAAGCTCATTTTCACCTTTTCTAGGAAAAACTCAAACTTAAATTAGGTTAATTTCATGCATATACATGGGACTGTAACTGGTAATACCCTATGTTGGGTTAAGTCGCTTAACAAATAAAAAAGATTCATGAATAAAGGTATCATTCATAATTTCTTCCAAAAAATTATAATTACACAAGAATACACGGGAGTTAGTTTTTGAGAAAATATTTATATGTTTTAGCTTTGAAATGTCGAAACCTAAGGTGTAATGAAACAAAAACGATGAATGAAGAATAATAAAAATATCATTAGCCGGAGTATAAAACATTCCGGCTGACTTCAACTAATTTGACTAGCATTTAAATTCAGATCGATCATAATTAAGTTATATTTATATAACGTTTTAGATGCAGCTATATACCGTACTAAATTTGGTGGGCACATGGAAGTTCATCAACCACCACTTTAAAAAAAAAATATTTTATAAATTACCTACATTCACTTTTTACACCTAAGAACATTTTCAATGGTGCTCTATATTTTGCTCTAAACTCTATTTTTAAATTAAAATGAACTGCAATGATACTCTTATATGTTGCTCTATAAATAGAGAAATGAACAGTGTTGTTTTATATTTGGAGCAACACTGTTCATGACTCTATTTTTAAAGCAGAATTTTTTTATTTACAAAACAATCCTCTAGTTTTAACATCTTTTCATTTTATACTTAAACAATAATATAAGTAATAATATTACACTAAATTTAATTTATACTACTAATAACTTATTATAAAATTATTTTAACTTAAATTTTATTAACAATATATATTTTAAAATTTTAGAATTATTTTAACTTAAAATAAAATAGAAAAAACATTTATAAATTTTCAAAATTAGAAAGCTTTATCAGCAATTAATACTAAAGAATAAAATATAATATTTATTTTTAGAGTCAGATATAGAGATGACCATTGGAGTAAAGCACTTCTCTATCTTTAGAGAAACTCTATATTTAAAACAAAAAATAGAGCCAACCATTGAAGATGTTTTAAACAACTCTCTCTAAAATCACCTAAATATACGTCCTAACCATTTAAAGTTTCAAACGCTTATTAGTTATCCAATTGAATGGGCACCCTTAGAATCTGAATGGCAAAGCACTTCATCAGCATTAATCAAACAAATATATGTAGGTGAAAAAAAAAGTCAATACCAGAAAATTATATAGTTTAAATACACCAGCTCAGAAAAAGAAATTGTCAATTTTAGCAAAATTATGGGATTTTTTTCTAACGAAATTTAAATATGGAACATTGGATGGGGACCACGTAATTTATTTTGTAAGGTTCTGTGTACTTGATTGCTTCGTACTCACGTGATGCGTTGTTATTGTTAATGGGTCTTTTATAAGTTTATATATATTTCAAGTGCTTTTTTTTGGTTGAAATGTAAAATTCATTAACCAACAAAAGAAAAACAAATATTTACAGAAGCTGGTCAAGATCAGGACCTGGTTTGGTCGAAAACCAGATCACAAAACAATCATATAAAAATGAAATCATAGTATATGCTACGGTATGATGTTATTAAAACATATGATAGATTTGAATCTGTCCACAGTTTGATATTTCACCTCCAACATGCGCATTACCACTCACAAAACACAATTATTCTCCACCTCCACTTTTTAGTATTTATTTATTTTTCCAAATACGTACTCTATTTTTTTTTTCAAATCACTTTATATCTACATGGAGGCATCTGAGGATCTATGCTGTTTTAAAGAATTTTAAGTATGTCAAAAAAAAATTTAGTTGACATTCGAAGTAAATAAATACGTGCTGAGTATATTACTGTGTCAACTTATTGATCGTAGACGTTGTAGTGGACCTTGGTATTCTTTTTATTTATTTACAAAATACCTTGGATTTATTGAAATTTATTTTTTGATACGTGTATGATTTGCACGACGAGCCGGAAACTACATGTATGCCTACGTATACGCATTTACTTAAGTAATATATATATATATATATAATTTGTGAATAAAGAACTAAGACCATCCAAATATCCGAAGAGGTACATATTGTCTTCTGTACCTACTTTTGTTGTCATCTAACATTTTGATATCACGATATAAATTCAGTTTCTGAAGGCCCACTTATGGACGTATGTATTCTTATAAAACGTATATAATCTGTACGTTTCCTTCTAAACAAAATCTATGCGTAAGTGTGTATGATTCATAGAAAAATAACAAAATGAAAAATTAGTGACTGGAGCTTCTTTTAGCATTTAGTGGAATCGATACATACTGATATGTGTGCTATATGTTGTTGGAATCGTTATGCTCCTTATAATCATCTAAATTTTTTTCTTTTTTTGAAACTCAGTCACTTTAAATGTTACGAGTCTTAGAGTGATTAAGTTAAAACTATTTGTTTTTTGAGTGGTTGACACGGTATTTAGTTTCCATACAAATTGTTTCGGTGAGTCATAATATTCTTAAACTTAAATATATATAAATAGAATATTAAGAATTCTTTAACAAAAAAATATTCTATTTAAGAATTGAATTTAAAGGAAAGCTAGGAAAACCATGTTCAAATGCATACCTAAAAAGTAAAATAAGTATTCCTCATATTTAATTGCGTTCATAACTTATGGCTCTATGCCTCTATGTATATATATTTTTGTTCTAAATTCCTTTGAAGATGATAATTAAATTTTTTACTGTCGTCGACGATAAAATAACAGTATCAATGCATTTGAAAAACATCTCATCACGAGTCAAAACTATAAACTTTAGAAGTACTATATTTGTGATCAATGTTGGCGAAACGCATAATATAACCACTATACGTTAACTCTAAGCTGCGGAAACTCCATAGTTGATAATACTTGATATGTATTTCGACGTATGAATTCTGATTACTCCCTAAAACGGAAAAAAACTTTGGTGCGATAGATATTGAATATAAATATATAATGCTGTATGGTCTGGCTTATATAACTAGCAAATAAATCGTAGGTCATTTACCACCAAAAATCATACCAATATGTTTGATTTAGACCGCTCGAAATGTCCTAGTCCTACCAAAATAAAAGGAGAAACGTGCATCTTAGATAATACAATCATATTCTTTTTTTAAAAGTAATGGTTCGATTGAAAAGTTTGTAGAAAGTAATAGATCGACAAATATATGTATAACGAAGAGTCACAACTTTGCTTAAACCACGTATATTGGCAATGCTAAGATGTCTATTGCCCACCAATTAAAACAATAGCTTTGTCTAAACTCACACCTTCTTCCAAAACTCAAAATTCTCAACTGACCTACTTTTCCGATAGAGGTTTCCACTAGTAATACTACAGAACTATCTAAATATTTTTTTAAAAAAAATCATTTGAAAAAAATAGAAAAACCTTTAGATTAAAGTTTTTTTGTTTGTAAACCTGGTATTGCAAAAAAAGTAAATGATGCTTTTTTTGCCGAGCGGCAAAGGATTAAGGATTTAAATAGTTATCCGCAAAAGTACTTGATTGATAAAGATTTATAAAATGCTGTCTCGTTTTAGCAAAAATTAGCATTCGCATATCATGAATTAAAACCGAATTTTTTAACTGGAAGTGGTCATATTGTCGTTTTTTTTCCTATGAAATTTCTTGAAATTAGACCAATGAAAATATGAGACAAGCAAACTCGTAGTGGACATGTTGTCTGCGTCCTACCATATCAAAATATGAACATGGGATAAAATAATGGAGTTATACCAATAAATATTATTTCGTTTACATGTAAAGTCTCAAAAGATGATGGGATAATTTCAGATTAGTGTAAATAAAGGATATGATTTATACAAATAAGCATTCACACATGGACCGATGGTCTTTTTTTATTAAAAAACAAAGTTGTAGTGGACTAATGGTTTAACAGAAATAATAGACAAAAAGTTTTGGGTAACACTGTATGATAATCTATATGTATATACTATATATTAGCCACTATAATCTTCTTTTATTTTAGTTTTTGTTTTTTTTTTAGTAAACTGTACCTTAGTAGATGAAGTTGAATCTAGGCTGCTAAGGACCAGCCAACATTTTAATAAATAAATCTTATTGTTAGTTAATTTGTTTTTGTTAAGACTATAATAAGAAAATACATCTTTCAAGCCATTCCAATATTCACAGCAAACAAGAAAATAGAATTTTATCTATTAAATGTTGAAAAGGTAATATTTTGAGAAGGTTATACTTGAAAAGGTTAATGCATATATAGAAAAAAATGAAATAAGAAAAAAATCAATATTCCAAGTTTGAGTTACGTGAGATATTTCAGAAAACAAAAAAAAAACATTTTCCAAAAAGTTATAGAGGAAACAAAAATTTAGAACAATCAAGAAGGGCATGTTAAAAAAGAAAAGAAATATCCAGAGGGCGTAATTGACTGGGCATGTGCACTGCAACGTGACCGGACCTCAAGTCCGAATCCAAACCGATTAATAATGTTTTTAAAATTAGAAAGCGACATCTGGAAGTTTTCAAAACAAATTATTTTTGTTTTAGAAAATAAAAAAAAAATAAATACCAGAAAAAGCTTTAAAAAAAAGAGGGAAAGAAATAACAAAAAAGAAAAAAAGCGAGGGATCCGTGATTCCAAAGGATTCGCTCTCCCACGCGCCTAACTATCCGTCACATCTCACGCGTCTCTCTTTCTCTCTCTTTTACATTTCCCCTCCTCACATTCTCTCTCTCTCTCTCTTTTCTCTTACTATAAAGCCTCGTGTTCCCTTCTTCCCATTCTGCACCTCTATCTCTCACTAATTTCGATATTGCCACTGACATAAAACAAAGTTTCACCGAACCAAAAGAAAAAAAGCGTAGTTGCTAAGCTATGGCGGAGGAGGAATTGTTGGCCAACGAGGAGAGGCTAACTCGGGCTGACTCAGCTGAGTCGACCGAGAAGAAGCGAGTTAGAGACGAGTCTGACGACGCGGTTCTCGAATCGCCGGAGGTGAAGAGGCTGAGAGACGATTTATTCGATGTTCTCGATGACTCGGATCCTGAACCGGTGAGTCAAGATCTCGACTCGGTTATGAAGAGCTTCGAGGACGAGTTATCAGCTGCGTCTTCGACGGTTACCACCGCGGCGCAAGGCTCCGACGAAACTCAGCCGGATCTTGGTTATCTTCTCGAGGCCTCCGATGACGAGCTCGGCTTGCCACCGCCTCCACCGGTTTCTCCGATTCCAATCGCGAAAGAAGAGGAGACGACGGAGACGTTAACGGATTTGGTACGAGCGTCGTCAGATTCGTCCGGGATCGACGAGCTATGGGGGTTGGAGGACCACGTGTCGAATTACGGATCGTTAGATTTGGGTACCGTCGTCGGAGATGGTGGAGATTACGTGGCCGTTGATGGACTTTTCGAATTTTCCGACGATTGTTTTGATTCCGGGGATCTATTTTCTTGGCGGTCGGAGTCTTTACCGGCGGAATAAACGACAAACTTTCCGGAGTTTTTTTTTCTTAGGTGGTGGTAAATTGGAAAAACGGTGCCGTTTTGTAAAGCGTTTAGCCTCCCTGTCGTTTTTTACCGTTACCATTTTATGGTAAATGGTTAATATCTTTTAAGTTTTAATTATTAGGAATAGGAAAGTTAAATATTTTGTTAGTGGGGGGTAATTTGGTAGGTTTAGTGTAAGCGAATTCGTTTGTTTGTTCTTCCCAGATCTCTAACTATCTCTTCTCTCTTTCTCGCATAGTTTCTGTTAATGTGAAAAATTCTAGTATGAAAATCCTCATTATCAAATTTTGTCTGTGTTTTTCTATCTTTAACACCTTCATTTCATTTTGATCCAAAAAAACACCTTCATTTAATATAAAATAGCAAAGTCTGATTTCATTTTCAGACACAAGCAAAGACACAGCCCATAAAATATGTGGTATAGCCCAAAACAAATTGGTACTTGTACTACAATCACAAACTACATTTATCTTGATAGTTGGTACTGTTTCTGGTTAACAGTTAACCGGAAAATGATTTATTTGAAACCGAATTGTACTGATCGACAATGTTTTCCAAATCAAACTAGACATCGAGTTGGTCGAACTTACGAAGTTCTACCTGGTCTCTAACCGATTCTACCAGATTTAAGGATTGGTGAAGTAGACGGTTTAATCTGGTTTGTTTTGACCATGTATTTTTCTTTAGTTTTTAACCAACTCGGGTTTTTTAAAAGATGGTTAGACTGGTTAGTTATTTAGTCTATTAGTTTATGACAAGTCTGATCCGATCTGATCGGTCCGTCTCGGTTTTAAAAGCATTGCGTACTCGTTAAAACGGATACATTTACAAACTAATTAAACAAGGTGCACGCAAGACTAAGAAAGGTTATGCGGGTGAGGATCCAAAGTTGTTAGTTCATTTTAGGGATCTTCTGGAGAAAATTTTCATACTTAATCCTGAAAAGAGACGTACAATGTCACATGCATACCTCACCCATTCATCACGGGCAAGTGAACCCTATAGTGTATTAAGTTAGATGAGAAGAGTCTTAAATTATCAAAATTAAAGATGTGTAAGTGTAACAACACATATATATATCTTTGGGTTGTCTAATGGATTCACATTGTATCATTTTCATGTATTATTCTTTTACCAAAACAGACTTGCATGTGTCGACTTTACAAAAAAAGCCTCTCTTAATTATGATAGAACACTATTATCATTGTTAAGAAAATGTTTATGATGTGGAAAGTTATGTGAAGATGAGTTGTAGAAGTCTAAAAGGTTTTTGAATTTTAGATGCTTAGTTTGTGTCGCACGTAATAAAGTGGAAATCGTGTGTATTCTAATGGCTAATTACACAGGCAAAAACATTACTAACTATCATGACTTATACATGCAATAACAACTCTCTTTTGTCTATTTCACAAGCTTCGCCTTTTACGGTTTCTATACCACAACTTTAGTCGTAAGTAATGGAATATTTCAAAGTTAGCAGGTGGATTCACACAATATCATTTCAAATATACCGAGTTTGAGTGAAGAATTTAGCCTATACGAAAAGATTAGGTGTCATTCGAAGTTTACGAATCTAAACTTTAAAATATTTAGAATGTGTTTGGTTGACGTGAGTGTCTAGCGATAATTGATATTAGTGGGAGGAGAATTATGTCTAGAAGAAAAGATCGTGAAATTTGTAAATTATATTAAACAGCTATTTTTTCTTCACCTTTTCCTACCTAACAGAAGTAAAGCCTTTATTTACCATAATAACAACATTATCGATAATTACTTTATAATGTTTATGATGTCGAAAGTTAAGTAAAGATGAGTTGTATAAGTCTAAAACGTTTTTGATTTTTTGCTGTCACATCTAATAAAGAGGAAATCGTTTGCATTCTAATGGCTGATCCCACGAGCAAAAGCGTTAGTAAAGTCTTTATACCTATCGGTCTTAAATAAATTGCAATATTAAGAGCCGTAACAATGACAGTTCTTTTGTGTCTATTTCACAACTTTTGTAATGAATGTTCCGCTTATAGCTTCTAAAGAAAGCTGGAAATAAAACAAACAATGAAAGGTTGGAACTATTGAAATGTGATTTTACGAAGCAAAATGTTGAACAAAATTACGAGACTCTCCTATTACGCTTCTATTATATGTGAAAGTGCCTTTCTCTCTATTTCTCTTTCTCTGATAGTTATGAGAACTAATACAACGTTTAATTTTGTGGTGAATGTTGTGAAACAGTGATTCAAATTTCACACTATACCGTAATTAAAGATTGCAGTTTACACTGGAAAAATCTGATTTGAGATGTGCAGGACATGAATCTTCCATGCAATTGGCGTTTTGAGACTGGACCGAGTAATGGCGGGTTCAGATGTAAAGAATTATAACATGTTTGAGTAATATCTTCAAACTTTCCTAATAATTTTTCTTTAGTTAGACAAAAAACATCGGAAAGAAAACAAAGAGTATGACACACAGTATTTTCCTGAATACTTCCGTTTGAGTAAATATAAAAATTAAAAAATTGCTCAAAACATTTAAGTAGAATAGCGTGTTTGGATATGTTACCCGTTTTGATCAATTATCATTTCATTTGGTCTTAGAAGATAATTAATCCTCGCGGGCGATTTTCAATAGCAGTCCTTTTTGTTTTTATTATTTTGGATTTCGGACCCCATTTTTTTTCTTCACTTGGGTCGTTTTTTTCAAACTTCGGAAAACTTCGTTGCTAAGAACGAAGAAGTCGTCGTACGTCGTAAACGCGTCTAGTCTTCTTTCCTCTTATAACTCCCATTCAAACCGAAATCACATTAACCTCATTCTCTCTCTCTCCTCTCACTTTCTCTCTATCTCCTATGCGACTCACTGAGAGCAAATGGGGAAGAAGCTGGACGCTTTGCTTGGTCGGAGTTTCAAAACCAACAAGTTCAAGTCTCTCCTCAACTTAGCTCTCACGAGGCTCTCTATTCTCAAGAACCAACGTCAAGCCAGATGCTCTCAAGCCACCTCTGACGTCACCGAGCTCCTCAAGCTCGGCCACCACGAGAACGCTTACCACAGAGTCGACCAAGTCATAAAAGACCAAAACACCCTCGACGTTTTCTTCTTCATCCATGGCTACTTCACTCTCTTGCTCGACCGTCTTCACCTCTTCGAACACAACAGAGATTGCCCTGAAGAGCTTCTTGAAGCTGTTTCCAGCTTGCTCTTCGCGGCTTCTAGAATCGGAGAGTTCCCTGAGCTTCAAGAGATTCGTAACGTTTTGATTTCGCGTTTTGGCAAAGATCTCGCGGCTCGTTCCATTGAGTTGCGCAATAATTGTGGGGTTAATCCCAAAGTAAGCAACTTTGATTCATTCAACTCAACTAATATATTTAATACGTTATATATCTCTAAATACAAAGCAAAATACTTACTGAGTTTCTTGTATTCATGTTTCATTTTGGTGTCACTATAGATAATTCAGAAGCTGTCGACAAGACATCCACCGAAAGAAGTTAGAATGAAGGTCTTGAAGGAGATCGCTGCAGAGAACAACATTGTTCTGAAACTAGAAGAAGCTTCTACTTCCACTGAGGTGTGTAGATCTGCAATAACCACAAAAGAGAAAAGATTAACAGAGAAAAAATCATTTTCTAATCAATTTTCTGATTTATGCAGAGAACATCAGATGTTTCTAAGGCTAAGTTAACAAGTAACGATGGAAAAGAAGAAATGGGAGAAGGTTATGAGTTATCTGATTCGGTTAAGAGAGGAAAGAAGAAATACAAAGATGTGGCTGATGCTGCACAAGCAGCGTTTGAGTCAGCTGCTCATGCAGCGGAAGCTGCACAAGCGGCTGTGGAGCTTTCTCAATTTTCTCCTCGTGGAGGGGACAATCCGGGTATCAATGGTGTGGGAAATTCATCCAATGGTTCCGAAAACAAGAAATCAGAACAAACACAAGAAGGTAATGATGAAGATTTTTCAGATGGTGAAGGATCCAGCCAAGAGGATGTAAGGTCACAATCTAAGAGGTCTATCTCGGATTCAGAAGACATTATTGAGGATGTCCCAGTGATGTCATTTAGAGAAGACCCTGTGAAGTTGTTGGAGAAAGATGTTGTCATCTACGACAGTGAGGAAGAAACTCCATATGGCGCTAAGACTAATACTACTATCAAGGTTAAAGGTGAGCAACATCTTATGCATGGTTCGGTTGAAGATCCTATTATGCGTAAAGTGGGTTTGAAAGGTCCGATTTCAGTCAGGACAAGACAGGTTCGTGGATACTAAGAAGTATAATTTTTGTTATTCAGATGCATCTATGGTTTAATGATGAGTTTTGTACAATCTTTGTCTGTGTTTTTTTCTTTTGGTCAAGGGTGTCAGATTATTGTATTTTTTATGGATATAAGCTTTCAATTTTGTTGAAACAATTGCATATGCGTGTAGTCAAGAAAAGTTTCTAGAAAAGTTTGACTTGAGCGAGATTTTCTAAGAACTTGCCTGGAAACTACTGCCCTCTGCCTCTCTTTTTACCATGTTGAATAAGATCAGAATATGCCTGCAAGCTTAGGCCGACATCTTCATCATATTCAATTCCAAGCTCCTCCTACCAAGTCACAGAAGTCAAGCATTACGGCTAATTTCATGTAGTTTTGAAAGAGGAAACTTGTGAACAATACACACCTTAAAGTCCTTAATGTCTCTGGGAAAATTCTCCGTTACAGTATCCCAAATGTCTCTGAACATCCTCTTACGCTTTCGCCACTGATTTAATTTGTCTGAGTACATTTCTTCAACAGCCTTTTTGTCTTCCGGCCTCACCAATGTAACTCCCTCGCGTAGTTTACTCAGCTTCTCTTCCATTTCCTTAACCTGGTACAAAGTCGGAATCAATTTTAAGCTATTCTCTATTACAAGATTACTCAAGGAAAGACAAAAAACCAAAGCTAAGAAGAAGATGTACCTCTTTCCTTAGTTTGGCATCTCTATCTTGTATCTCTTCTAGTGTCAAGTTTGTCTGCAAGCTCCGGATCTCTGTGAAGACAATAATATCACAGAAGATAACGTTATCCGAGCAACTAAACACATACACAGATTAGTTACTTCCTAAAAATATGTCTAAAGAAAAAAGTAAGTTTCACACCTGACTCAACTTCGCCGATTGTTTTCTTCTTCTCTTGGAGTTGTTCTTGCAATGTGGCATTTTCTTCTTTCATTTGAGCAAGCTCCTCATTGTTTGGAATCTCGAACTGGTCCTGTCTTGCAATGTATATTTTCTGCTTACCATACTCCTTGAACGTGATTTTCCCAGCATCAGCAAGGCTATCGAGTGCTTTCTGTACTGCAGTCTTCTTAAGATTAAACTTTTGCAGAGCATCAGCTGCATTTTGGGTGTTTAGAGGTCGGTTTTGCTGCACCATAATGTAACAACCGATTCATCATGAACACCAGAATAAAAACGCTTACGATTCAGACCCCGTATCTACCAATTTTCAAAAACCCAGACGATTCAAAAAGCTTCAAACGACAAATTCGTGTGGTTATATTTCACTTCTCATATAGCTAAGAGTCACGAAGATGAGTAACCAAAAAGACCCAATGAACATCACTGATCACTCTATACCTTAACCTAGCCTTAATTTCAAAATCGAATTTCAAGGTCGTATCTGTTTGTGATCCGTTTTAAAATTGGGTTTCTCGATAAGCAAAATGGAATCGCCGCGAAGTGCTCACCTCGTTCACAAAGTTGAGTACGATAGCTGCAGATCGAAAATTTCAGTAAGTTAATAAGAGAGATATCAGAAAAGGTGAATTAAACTAAATGGGAAGCAACGAAAAGAAACCCCAGATCCGATAACGCTGAAGAGCATATATTCGAACATGATCAAAGAGCATAGAAGATTTTTCCCAGAGATGATTACCTTCTGTATTATCCGATTTAGGAGCCATTTTTCCGAAATAATGCGCGGGAAAATATAAAAAAACTGGAGAGAGAGCAAATTTTTTCCTTTTTCCGGGATTTTCTGAGGAAGAAGAGAGTGTCCAATGTTTTGGCTACGAGAAGCTTCCTTTATACGAGATTAAGAAATATATCGAAACGTCGTCGTAGTTTTATTAAAAGGTTTGAGTATAAATAAGAAAATATTTAGGCCCATTTAAGTTCTAAGCATTTACAGGCCTCAGAAAAATATTTTGTTTTTTCCTTCTCTGTCTCGTTCTCGTTCTTCTTTCAATCGGCATATCGTTTGAACTGGGAAAGCAGCGTAATCGGTAAAAATCTCGACCATTTCTTCAGCCTAGAAAGATTTTTCGAATGTATATGAGAATCTCTAATCGAACTGTTGTTTAGATCTTCTTTCTTTATTAGTCAATGAGAGGTAGTAGTTTCTCTAGGCCTTTCCGGGAAGATGGGGACGGCACTAAGTTTCTTCTTTTTCATTTTAGTAGGAAATGGTCAATTTCTCCGCTCTATTCATGTTTGATTCTGATGTTCATTGTTTTAAGTTAGTATAATTGTTTGGTGCAAATAATTTATTGGCCTAATTCATGTTTCCTTAGAATTAGTAATGGCTTACTCTTGGATTATGTCAGTGTTTGGCTCTATCTCTTTCTCATATATGGCACAATTCCAAAAAAATTTTAATTTGCTTTTATATCATTTATTTGTAGTGTAATTGTAGTTTGAAAGATGTATGTTTTCTTTTTCTTTCCTGTTGCTGACTTTCTGTACATCGTTGTTGATATAGGATCAGTTGAAATTGGGTACTGATTGAGGTTTAGACAGTATGTCTATGGTTGATGAGCCTTTATACCCTATTGCCGTGCTTATAGACGAGCTAAAAAATGATGATATTCAGCTTAGATTGAACTCCATTAGACGGCTTTCCATCATCGCTCGTGCTCTTGGAGAGGAGAGAACTAGAAAGGAGTTGATTCCGTTTCTTAGTGAAAACAATGACGATGATGACGAGGTGCTTCTGGCAATGGCAGAAGAGTTGGGGGTTTTTATTCCTTTCGTGGGAGGAATTGAGCACGCAAATGTCCTGCTTCCACCTCTGGAGACTCTCTCAACCGTCGAGGAAACCATCGTGAGGGAGAAAGCTGTAGATTCACTCTGCAGAATTGGTTCTCAGATGAGGGAGAATGACTTGGTTGATCATTTCATTCCTCTAGCTAAGGTTAGAACTCATGTTATCTATCTCTTTGAGAAATTGAGCTCTTCTTGACACAGAGGAACATGTAAGTTTTTGTGTCTTTTGTCGCCGAAAGGTTGGACATAGAAATATTTGTTTGCCTCTTGTTCAGTGTTCCCCATATAGATATTTTGGGAATCGATTGGTTGAAGTTGTTTACATCCAGTTTGATTGATCTAAGAGAACACCCATCGGATAGTGTATAATATGTCTCTGTCATTAGGGTTCTTTTGAATTGTGGTTTTGTATGTGACTATACGTCTCTATAGGAAGTAGGAACCAAGATGATTGTTGTGCTTGTAACGTGCATTGTGCAATATCACTCAACATTATCATGGTTTACAGCGACTTTCAGCTGGTGAGTGGTTCACAGCTAGAGTATCAGCATGTGGGATTTTCCATGTTGCATACGCTAGCGCCTCAGATCTGCTAAAGACTGAGCTAAGATCAATATACAGCCAGCTCTGTCAAGATGACATGCCAATGGTGCGCAGAGCTGCAGCAACCAATTTAGGAAAATTTGCTGCTACAGTTGAATCAGCTCATTTGAAGACAGACATTATGTCCATGTTTGAGGATCTTACGCAAGATGGTATGTTTTCCGATACTATATGGTTTTGTTTTGCCGGCATATACTCTTACAATTTTCATCAAGCCTGTTTATAGGGTTAATGAATTGAACACATAGAATTAGCTGAAGTGAAGCAGCACTACCATTGTCCACATTTCAGTTTCAGTGTCTTTACTATAATGATCTTATCGCTTTTAACTACCATATTGACGTTGATGTCAGAACAAGATTCGGTTAGATTATTGGCTGTTGAGAGTTGTGCTGCTCTTGGGAAATTGTTGGAGCCCCAGGACTGCGTTGCACACATTCTTCCTGTCATTGGCAAGTTCTCACAGGTGAATAAGTACCGACTTTTGACTGATGAGTCTTATGGGAAAAGCTGTAAGGCATATGTGTATGAGGTGCTTTATCTTCCTTTTTTTCTTCTCTGAGCAGGATAAGTCCTGGCGTGTGCGTTATATGGTTGCAAATCAGCTCTATGAACTTTGTGAAGCTGTTGGGCCGGAGCCAAGTAGGTAAGCAATGCTGGTTGATGTCTTTATTGACCTTTTGAATTCGTAATTCTTTATCAAACAATAGATTACAGGCTCCAGAGGTATTTGGTACTTGGGAAGTTTATGTTTGTTGAGCCATCTTGATAGATTTCCTTAATTCTTGCTTATCTTATTTCTTGTGATGTGCCTCGTGTGTTAAGGACGGATCTGGTGCCTGCATATGTTCGTCTACTTCGTGATAATGAGGCTGAAGTTCGGATAGCAGCTGCTGGAAAAGTTACTAAATTTTGTCGGATTGTAAACCCTGAACTCGCTATCCAGCACATTCTTCCCTGTGTAAAGGTACAAACGCTCAAGACTAGTGTTTTTAATTTCATGTTGTGCAACAGACCAATGTACCATCAGTATATGCTTATTACTAATAGCTTATCTTTAAATGTACGCGTAGGAATTATCATCGGACTCTTCTCAGCATGTCAGATCTGCTCTGGCCTCAATTATAATGGGAATGGCTCCAGTCTTGGGTAAGGTAAGGGGATCGATACAAATGCCTCTTATATCATGAATACTGTCATCTATACAAAAAATACATTATTTTACTCAGCTTTAGCATCTTAAATAGAACGATTCTATTTTTGAACAAAAAAAATAGAACATTCTTTCTTTTGTTTGAAACCATGTATATATCATCTTCCTCCTGGTTTTCATCTCTACGAATTTGTGTAATCTGTGCCTGGAAGGTGCAACCATAATCTATGTCAAAAAGCCTATTTATCTTTTTCGACACGAGATATGGTGTTTGCATTTTCTATGTTGCAGTTTTTTAACTTAGCATTGATATTTATTGCAGGATGCAACAATTGAGCATCTTCTTCCAATCTTTCTTTCTCTATTAAAAGACGAGTTTCCTGATGTACGGTTAAACATTATCAGCAAACTTGACCAAGTGAACCAGGTTTGTTATTGACCAAGTTACTATCTCTTTGCACAACATTGGAACTCCATTTTGGAAAAGGTTCCCCACATGTTCAAAGTGAAAGGCTAATATATACCACTTTGCAGCAACTTCTTTTTTCCATCTAATTTTTAGATGCTGAAGCAGTTTTTTAAAAAAAAAAAAATTGGCAGGTTATTGGGATTGATCTACTATCACAATCTTTATTGCCAGCCATTGTAGAACTTGCTGAAGACAGGCACTGGAGAGTACGTCTTGCTATAATTGAGTATATTCCCTTGTTGGCCAGTCAATTAGGTGTAGGCTTCTTTGACGACAAGCTTGGTGCTCTTTGCATGCAATGGTTACAAGACAAGGTCTCTCATTCTCTACCTTCATTGATTCATCGGATACATAGATAAGTCTTTTCGACCGTTTGAATATTTGGGAAATAAATTTTGTTATTGTCAGGTTCACTCAATCCGGGACGCTGCTGCAAACAATCTCAAGCGTCTTGCTGAGGAGTTTGGTCCTGAGTGGGCAATGCAGCATATAGTTCCTCAGGTTTGTCTAGAAATCTCTCTAAGTGTTTGGTAGACTTTTTCCCTTCTCCTTGATTCAAAATGATCATTTTCACTATCGGGTTATATGTGTATTTATTTGTGCAGGTTCTAGAGCTGATTGACAATCCACACTATCTATATCGGATGACGATTCTTCGTGCAGTATCGCTTCTTGCTCCAGTAATGGGATCCGAGATCACATGCTCCAAACTCTTGCCTGTGGTAATAACTGCATCTAAAGACAGGCAAGTCTCTTTCTGATAGAACATGAAATCTCACTGAATCAATTTATTACTCCCAATAGCTAAGTAAAAAAAACGCTCTCTCTCCCTTCTTATCAGAGTTCCAAACATCAAATTTAACGTTGCCAAAATGATGCAATCGCTCATTCCGACAGTTGACCAATCGGTTAGTATCACATTCACACGCAATTCTTTTGGGTTTATCAGAAATAAAGAGCAGTCTTATGGTGTGACGTTGTCCTCATCAGGAATCTAAAACGTCCATACAAAATTTTTTTTTGGTTGTGAAAGGTTGTGGAGAAGATGATACGGCCATGCTTGATGGAGCTAAGTGAAGACCCAGATGTTGATGTTCGGTTTTTTGCAAATCAAGCTCTCCAATCTATTGACAATGTGATTATGTCTAGCTAAAAAAATATATATATGAACCAGACAGTGTTTTCTTAATTACTTGTTTTTTAAGATGAATGTTAAATTTTATTCAAACAAAAAAAACAAACGTTTCTACATAGATGATGCAGACTTTTAATTATGATACAATTTCGCAGAACAGTAGAAAATGAAACTCACAGTTGTTTCCTTTTCTTTGATCTTTTCATGGTTGCTAATTTTCATTTAGGTTGTTAGTTTCAAAACAAAAACTCTTATCTACTGACTTGGATTTAGAAGTTCCTTGTATTCTAATTAGATAGATTTATCTCATTTGGATTGACACACCTTGCTAAATTTTTTTTTTTTTTTTTATCAATTTGGTTTTGTATTTGTAGAAAGAGTGCATGAGGTTTTGTAAATGTACTTCATATTTGTAGAGGCCATTGTAGATCTTCATTTTTTTTTGGGGTTTTTGGCAACTTGTTTTTTATTTTGTCCTTAATTTTTGTTAGTTAAAAACATCCATTGTAGTTTGGGAATTAAAAACTGTTGTTTTCCAAATTGAAAAAATTTAAAGTTTAAAATCTCAAAAGAAGTAAATATTTTCGTAATAGATTTATGTAAATAAAATGTTGAGTGGAGCAGGTTTTTCTATTGTTTTGATATAATAGCGACATGTTTGTAAAGAAAGGACATCTCGACAAGAGCAAGGTGCATAGCTGGCTTGTGGCAGTAGGCAGTCTTCTGTATGTCGTGGTGTGTACAAGGGACTTTTTTTCAGTCGGTTTGCTAAAGCACAAACCAAAAAATTGTAAAGAAAATCAAAGGCAGTTAGCCCATAATGATGAGTCTTAGGCTTAAGTATATCTAAAGGCAAGAATCTTAATACTGTTATTGGGATTAAGGTTTGACATTGTTTTAATGTATTTGATAAATTTGGAAAAATCCAAGTGCATTGTGATGAATTCATTACAATGTACATAGATTGTACACTGTAAGATCTTTAATGTAAGTTTTTAATAGATTTTTTTGTCGTTAAAAATCAACAAACTAGACAGATATTGTTGGGTTTAAATCTTTTTCTTTTTGAAGATTTCTAAAAAAAAATTCAACAATTTCGGTTTTATGTTTTAAGTTTAAGTTCAAGCTTATGGACTTCAATATCACCAACACCTATTTACTGAAAAAGTGACTAAAGAACTGCCGGTGATATTAAAGCTCACAGTCAACTTATTAGATCTTCTATTTTAAGCCCAAACCTATTGATTTTAATATCACCAGCAACTCTTTTGTCACTTTTTAACAAGAAGATTATATCTCATCATAAGTCAAAAACTTGTCAAAGAAGGAAACTGAACAATTGACCTACGATACAAAGCAACGAAAATGCAAGAGAATACTAACACAATGCAGTTATGTATAAATGCAGAAATCAGAAGCAACACAAACATCATCAGGTATAAAATAAGTTTTGCAAGCGTAACACAAAACCAGATTATTTCTATTATAAGTCTCTTACAATCTAGGTTCTCTTCATCACAATATTTAAGTATAAATGCAGAAACATCATCACTTATAAAGACAAGTTTTACACAAAGTAACACATAGCTCTCATAAGTTTAATAAAACTCCTGAGCATAGTGCAAAACACAGACAGCCTTGATCACCCTCTCCATCTTTCAGGTAAAGATAGATACGATCCTGGTCTTCCTTGAGTTCCTCCATCATACTAAGGATATCAGCATGTTCCATTAACCCATTAACCCACTCGTATGCTCATTTTCGTTCACCATCTTAACTATATACGGGTGTCGGATAGCATTGAAAAACAGATTTTTGGAAAATTTGCCATAAACATTTAGTTTCTGAATAGCTTCTAACAAATAATCGTCTGACCATCCACTGAGTTCGTATGCTTCTCGTAGTATCCCACAGCTTCTTGGAACTGTTGTGAACTTAATTCAAAATTAGCATCACCGAGACAGATATACCCTTGGTTTTAGTTCGCCATCTTTCTTTGCATCAGAGACTGTTTCCTTGTAGTGACCAAAGAACGCATGAGCAGCGAAATGCCAGAAGAAAAATAAATGGACGCGGGGATTGTCTTGAGCAACATTAATTGCGTCAGTGTAGTGACTAACGGCAGCATCAACACTTAGCGTGATTTGTCTTGGTTGCTACTTTTCATTTAGGTTGCTAATTTCAAAACAAAAACTCTTATCTATCGACTTGGATTTAGTAGTTTCTTGTATTCCAATTAGATAGACTTATCCAATTTGAATTGACATCTCAATTATTACAATAACATGCTTAAGAGTTTAATTGATCTTTAGATTGCTAAAATTTGTTTTTATCAATTTGGTTTTGTGTTTGTTAGAAAAAATGCATGAGGTTTTGTAACTGTACTTAAAATTTTTACTTCACGCGCTAAGTGAGTGACCGTAAGAGTTTGGCCATTGTAGATCTTCATATTTTTTGTGATTTGTGGCAACATGTTTTCCTACTTTCTCCTTAATCTTTGTTTAATTAAAAAACATTCATTGTAGTTTGGAGTATGAAAACTGTTGTTTTCCAAATTGATAAATTTAAAGTTTTAAATTTTAGAAGAAGTAATTATTTTCATAAGAGATTTATGTAAATAAAATGTTTACTGGAGTAGATTTTTACTATTGTTTTGCTATAATAGCGACAGGTTTGAAAGACAAAAAAAATTGTAAAAATATCAAAGGCGATCAGCCCATAATAATGGGTTTTAGGCCTAAGTATTCATAAACGCAAGAATCTTAGGGGTGTTATTGGGATTAAGAAATTGTTTTATTGTATTTGATGAATTAGGTAAAATCCTAGCATTGTGATGAATTGATTACAATAGACATAGATTGTGCACTGTAAAAACTTTAATGTAAGTTTTTTTTTTTATAGATTTTCTTGTTTTTAAAAATTAATAAACCAGACAGATATTGTTAAAATTTTCAAAGATGCCAAAAAAGGAAAAAAATCAGCAAGCTTTTGTGATAAATCACTTGATCAAGATATTTGCAATTTAAAATATAACAAAATCTGCTATCATCAATTAATCAAATATATTGTGAGATGAATTTAAAAAATTCATAAAATCGATTTTTATGGGACTCTTCTCTACATGGATTTGAATGTTCAGTTTCATCATAATAATATATTCAGTATCCAAAGCATTAGAGCAGACCCGCCGGAATCACAAACCTCCTTCTTATTAGCTTGATGAGGGTGATATTGATGGTCTTCCCAGGTTTTTTAATGATGATTTACGAATTTATAATTAAATTAGTAATAGTTCAATATTTTATCAGGTCTTCTATTTTAAACCCAAATCCATAGGTTTTAATTTAAGTGGAAAGACTATATCTCATTAAAAGTCAAAACCTTGTCTAAAAAGGAAACAGAACAATTGACCTTGGAAGCATTGAAACTCCCTAGAAAATTTCAAAATCTCATCATATATAATATGTTGATCAAAGGTCGTTTTGACGTTTTCAGTTGGGTTATATGTTGTTATTGATTTCATCGGTCTTGTTGTTGCACACATGCTGTTTCAGTTCTTCTAAGAAATTTCCTTTTTTTCTTCTATTTGATATCCACAGCAATAGAAATAGGAAAGCAAATACAAATCTGAATTTCCTGAAAAACAAAAAGTTCCTAACACTCTCAGGAATTGCGTTTTCAGAGTATTATTAATAATAACTAAGCTTAAGGGTTTCAGAAATTTTCGCTCGTCCTGTTTTCTTTCTTTTATGTGGGGTTTTGTTTTATTTTGTTCCTTCTGGTGTTTACTAGTTGTCTAATCAAGAGTCTGAAAGAAGAAGAAGAAGACGACGATGATGCAGTACCTAATTCCAGAACCGAAAACAAAAGAGGTAATCTTCTTTTGTCCTTTGATTCTAGTTTGTGTATATCTCTCGAACGATTCCAGTTTTCTGATTTTAGGGTTTTTTGTGTTGTATATGTGTGTTTGATCCTGAGATTGAGGATTTGTAACTCATGCCTTCTCTCACCTTTTGTCTTAAAAACCAGATAGTGTTTGAGAAAGCGTTACCATCTGATGGTGCTTCTACTCTAACAGAAGTTAAAAAGTTAAGCGCTAAGCGTAAAGCGATCGAGGAATCTGTTAACAGAACCAGCAATCTCACTGATGCCATTGCAAAAGAGAAAAACAGAGCACTAACCTCTGTTTGTGAGCAAGTAATTTACTCTATAACTCTCTCTCTCTCCTTGTTTTAAAAGATAGCAGTGTTTCAATGAAATTGATTTCAGTTTTTTCATAAACAATATGTGTAACTTAGCTTCTTCTTCTTTTTTATTGCTGCATAATATACAGGATCTCCAAAAACTTGGACAATACCTTCCATTACTCTTCAACTTGGTGCATTACGCTGATAAGCTTCAAAGAGGGGTTTCAGGTCTCAAGATAAGATGGAGCAGTGGATTGATCTCGCAGACCTTGATTCAGCGTAAATGTCCGAAATTCTTCCAAGTCGATAACATAATGTTCGAGCTTGGAATGGTACTTTTCCTTTACGCAGTTAAGCTCAGGGAGAGAGCGATGGAGTTAGCATCCTCAGGTATTAATTATTAGGCTTTTTTAAAAATAAAACCATCTCTCTGTTTTCTGCGTTGCTTCTGTTTTGCATCATTACTCATAACTACTTTGCTTTCCTGATTTTACAACAGATATTAAGACATCGGTAAAACTTTACCGAGAAGCATCTGGAGCTTTCCATCATCTGTCTCATGAGCTTCTTCCTTCTTTACAACCTTTGTTGCCTCCAGGGAAGCTCCCTGAGCTAACTCCTCCGCTTTGCACCTCCTTGAGCCTCCTCTGTTTAGCTGAAGGTCAGGTAAGTGTTTTAACTAATCTTTCACTAATGGTCCTCATTTACCTAGCTCTCTCTCTTGGTGGGTTCTTGCCTCAAATCTATATTTGTTTGTAGATGAAAACTGATGATAATTCTTTGATATATAGGCTGTAACTACGAAGAACGCTGAAGAAAGCGGAAAAAGCGCAAGCCTATTGTCGAAACTGCATTACGGTGTTACACAAATGCTTTCTGAAGTATGTGCTAATTTGTCATCTAGAGCCAATGGAGAATGTAAAGACTTATCGTCACGCTTTCTCGTAAGTCCCCTATCCCTAAAACTTAGCTATATGTGATGAAGAAGCAAATCTTGTTCCATTACTTTCTGCATATAGAAGAGAGAAACCAAATCTTGGTCAGATAAAACCTCATCTGTTTCTTGATCGCATAAAGATAACTTTGCTTTAGGTCTTCCTTAGAATCTTCTTGATTTATATAGGAATATGTTGCAACAATGAGAGCTTTACACGAGCTAAAGAGCCAAAAACACTTTGCTGAAGTGCTGGAATCCGAAGAGAGAGTAGGTGAAGCGATTGGGGTTCTCCGGCGTGCATTAGCAGCGGCGAAGAAGAGTAAGCCATCGAAAGAAGACTCATGGATATCGATATTCAAGAAAGAGAGAGAGGACGTAACCAAGATTTTGGCTAAGTATGAGAAGCTAAACGAGGTCATAATACTACAGAAGATACCTGTAGAAACAGAGTTGCCTTTTCCAAAAGGTGAAAAGATTGTTAATCTCATTCCTTACACTCCCACAAGATTGGAACAACAGCTTCGATTTAAGTTATAGAAAGTTCATGAACTGTAAAGTTTTTTACTCTCTTTTATCTTTCTTTTCTTTTTTGATTGGGATAATTATGTGTAGCATTTTTTGTTTTTGTTTGGTCTTCTAAGCCATTAAGGTATGAAGAAATATTTAATTTTAATCAATTAATTTTACTTCATATGGAAATAATCAATATTTTTATAACAATCTCGAATACTTGGGTCTTACTTTCTAATTTAGCATTACCGAGAAAGAACGGGGTTTCTTTTGTTTCTCAGAAAACATGGTGATCTTTCCAAATTTGTAACCTGTAAATTGTAAAATATACTCACACTTGCATGAATATTAGAGTACGCCCACTCACACGTTTAATGACCATTGAGGGAGTAATTAGGCATCTGACACTGGGGACTAAATATAAGCCTAGCCCAAAGTAAGGATGGCCCATTAAGCCCAAAATTTGGACAACTGTTGAAAGGTCGATCATTCTCATTGGGAGACATCCTCCTCCTTGCCTGATTCCCAAAATGTAATAACATTTCATAACTCAAAAGTCAGAACAGACATATATATTATATATATATATATATAGATATATATAATTTCATATAATCTGTATTATCTGTATAGTATTTGAGAGTCATACTCATCACCGGTATATATAACGTTTTCGATATCTTAAAGTGATGAGTATGACTTTCAAATAATATACATTACATATATAAGTTGCCTGAAACTAGTATATATATTTAGAAACAACTTTCCCTTGTAAATGTGATGACAATGCATATCGTTTAATTTATAATTATCTCGGTATGTTCAAACTTTAAGAAAAAAATCGGTATTAATTTCTACCTAGTTTACTAGTCACTAAGAATCTTCTAAAGGCTTCATATTACATAATCAAAGATTATCTTCAGAATGTCAACCATTTTGCTGAGTATTCAAACAAGATTAAGTGCACAATGTCAACCATTTGCTAAGGATTTTAATTTCACAATGTCAAACATTTTGCTAAGGATTAAAACAAGATTAGCACGTACTTAAGACATGTATATAGAAGATGATAAAGTTAAGGTCGTATATAAATTTGTACTCTTCGTACAAGTTTATTATAACGACTTAAATAAGTCAATTCGAATATCCCATGTCTATGATTTTTTAATGTTGGATATAGACCAATAAAAGCATTCAAGTTTGTTGATGAATTAATTATTTGTATTTTTCCTTGTTTCAATCATAATCACTGCTCTTTAATTAATAATTATCAAGAGCCACTTTGTCCTTTAACTTGTGTGAAAGGCCACGTTAACCCATGCTTGGCCATCCCTAATTTGAACTACCTAATGAAATCCTAATCCGATTCCTGGTCATTTGGATCTATCGTCAATACACTACGTGTATACATTATATACATATATATATATGCATTTAATAATTCCAAAGTAAAATATACTTATCTTATTTGGTTGTTTATTCTGCACATGAAATTTCTAGCCAGGTTGATCCGATCTTGAAAACGAAACCATCTTATTAAAAATCTGCACGTATTAAAACTCTATCTCAAAATGCTAATATATACATAATATTAATATATATATATATTAAAGTAAATAAATTTGATAAGATGGTTTCGTTTGAAATAATTTGAAACAACTCAAAATATATAGAGTAAACAACACGTAGCACATACAAAAAGAGAGAAATCAATATATGAAGATGGTTTAACTCATTATTTCATTAACCATCTTTGTTTTAGTATCTAGATATCTTAGAGGTGTTACTTTTTATATATTTCACACCACATGAGCTTTATCGTTTGAGAAATACACGTAAATTTTAGAAATGCTACGTGGCACCTAGAGCCACCTGGAAAGACAAACCTAATTGTGGGACTGGTACGGCTGAAAAACAATTAATTAAAAGAATCTTTAGATTAATTCAAGATTCTGAGAGATACTGTCCTAACAAGCAAATATATTAAGTGACCTAACCATATCTATTTAATGAATAAAAGTCTTCTCTAAACCAGAGGCAGAGAATATACTCTACGACAAGGACATTGTAGCTAACGTGCAGATTTGTAATAATATTGAAGCAACATGAGAATCAAATTTAAATATTGAACAAAATGTTGACAATAGTATAGAATTATATAGTAAGTTATGCTTTTCGGATTCGAGCATATTCGTCCTATGAATGCAACCAATTCAATAAGTCCTCGTCCGAGTCTTATTGTTAATTAAATTTTGTTGTCATGTGGCTGTTTGCGCCTTTATATTATATGGTCGAAAAATATTTAGTATATACTATTAAGAAGATCCTTTTGCTCTTGACTCTACCGCCATGTTCATACTAGCTGTATATATGCATACACATGTATAAATTATAATGTACATACACATATCAAATGCGATCTAACATCAGCATGTATTTTGATTCATCTATCTACTTTTTATTAGTGTATACATTTTGCGCAGAAAAAAAAAAGCAGTACGTAGCCACTAGCCAATCATGATCATCAACCAAATGTGACCACCATGCATACTGAAATTTTGTTCTAATTTCTTTTTTTTCTTCTAATATGTTGTTCTAGTTTTAACACAATATGACTGACATTGTAATAGAAACAAAAAATCCCTACAACTTCTTTCCTTATTTTTATCACACATTCGGACTTTGATGAAAGTCTATAATATATAAGTCATTAAAATTGGAAAAATATATATATGTATATATATATATGACAATACTATATAAGATGTAAATTAACTGCAAATTAGAAATGGTCTCTATCCTGTAAATAGTATTGGTCTCGGTGCAAAACTCACTCTTTTTTTTATCACAGTATCAAATTCTAACTCGTAGACAACAAAACAAAATAATAGTATAATAGAATGAACCAAAACAGTAGAGAGAGTAAAAACAAATTAATTTTTCTTGACGTAATGATTACGAGTAGAAGAAGACATCGCCGGCGAGCTACACCGGACCACCACTTCTTCGCTATGACTTCCCGATCCTTCTTCCACAATAATCGACGACCTAAAATTGGAATGGCTCGGCCACTGTGGCGGTGGCGGTGCAGCCATGGCTCCATATATTCCGGTGTTTGTAGTGGTGGTAGTGCCGCTGGCCGTAGCTCCTCCGGTGGTCTTGCCCGTAGAATAGTCAGATTGTGGGACCCATAAACCTCCGACGACTACGAAATGTTGCGTTTGAGAGTTTCCGCTATTAGGAGCTGGTTGGCTTGGTCTTCTTGTATGCAGTCTATATTTCTATTATTATATATCCCAAAACAGAAATAAATGAACATCAGTTTTGTGAAGAACAGATTTTATATTTCCTATATTTATTTATTAATCTAAGATTATACATAAAATTATAGAAAGACAATAACTGCATGTGTTTAATAGGATTACCTGTAAATGGCTTTTAACTTCATCATTGGTTAATCCATCAACCTTCATTAACTCCCTGATCTGCTTTGGCGTAGCTACTGCAAAATCAATTCATAAAAATTAATTTTGTAAATAAAATCTCATAATCCTAAAAAAGTAAAGCGTTTAGAAGATTAATATTAAAAACGCACCATGAGGTCCACCTAAGTGTTGAAGAGCGTTCAAGAAGCGTCTATGCAACTGCGACGACCAACACCTTCTTTGCTTTCTTCCTCCTCCGTCTTTCTCCGCCTCTCTCTTCCTTCCATCGCCACCGCTCGTCGCCGGATCTTTTCTCATACTCTCGTCTCTATTCACCACTGTCTCCATCATCTCCCGTTGAGAGCGCTCCTGAAAAGCAAATTAAACACAAATATTTAGAGCATTTTCGTAAGACTGCTAGTCTGAGTTTCGATCTGGATTCTTTAATATTATTACCTCTTTTAGAAGAAGAGGGTCGGGTTGGTTCCAGAGCTGAACAGACTTGAGCCAATCAGATTTCATGTTCTTGTCCTCGGAATCTTTGTCGGGATCGTGATTTCCGTGTTCATCGTCCAACTCATCATCCTCTTCTTCTTGTTCTTCTTCGTTGGATGTTGATGAGTCTTTAATGGTTAGAAACTGCTCCAAGACGGGCCCACATTCTCCGGTTGTCTGCTCCGAGCACTCCGGTTGTCCGTACGCATTCTCCACCGTGGTCTCCGGTACCTCTCTTTTACATGCCTCGATCGCTTAAGAAGCCAAAAAAGTAAGTTTTTTTCATAATTGCTAGATTTTTCACATATATTATATTTTTTTTCTTTTTGCATTTCATTCAAAAACTATATCACAATTATTGTATTTCTTCGTAGTAAATATATGTATATAGACAGATAAATATATTTCAATGTGTATGTACATAATTATATGTACCTTGAGTTACAAGGTCTAAGCAAAGAGGAAGTTCACGTTGGAAGACATGAATCTTGCGACGTTCTTCTTCAAGGGCTTCGATGTACTGGCCACATCTCTCCCGTTTTTGGTTGTAATTCATATTGCTTAGCTTCTTAATCATGGTGCTTTGTGGGCTAAGTAATAAAAATCCACCTTTTAGTTGAGATTTAGTTTTGTTTAGAGAGAGGGATCAATACATGTATATATATCATCCGGCTCTATAAAGCCTCTCAAGGATCACTATCTTGAGAGATAATTTAAGCAAAAAAAACATAAAGTCGGCCCGTCGCGTTACAAGACGAATCTTGCGTTTCGTATTTTTATATTATTTACACCTTGATGTGTTTAAATATATATATATATATATATATATATATATATAAGAAACGTATATGTCTCGTTGTGGTAGTAGTAGATAGAGAGAGGTGAATATTCGGCATTGTGATTCCGAGCTTTTTGTTATGTAATTTATTAATTTTGTCAAGAATGCACACAACAAGAGCTGAATACTTATTGTTTTATGTAGTCACTTTTGGTCGAGAGTCTAAGCCATTTAGAGCATCATTAACGCTGCAAACCCAATTAGGTTTCTTAACCGTTTTTTTAATATTAAACTAGGTGAAAAAACTTAGATAAGAGATCCTCACTTTTACTATGTTCAACGGTAGAACCTTTCTCTGCAAAGTTTACCCTTTATGATCCTCCATTCCTCCCTGCGACTTTCTGAAAACAGAGAACATAGAAGCTTGTTTAATATAGAGGATGGTGAAAAATAGCTAACAATTCAACACGGAAACAAGCCACCGCGAGTTAAAGCCGGCGGATTGGACTTCTGGGTTTCCTCAGCGTTCTCGTCCGGCGAAGATTCTTCCTCTGTGACGGAACAGAGCACAGAGACAAGCCGCTGCGAGTTAAAGCCGGCAGATCCGAGAAGGACATTGAGAGAGAATACGGGAAAGAAATTACTGGTAATTCTAAGACAATGCGGCAGGTTTCGAGGAAGAAGAAGAAGAGAAGGAGAGGATGGATTTTGGTCGGGAAAAAGAAAGAAGGAAAAAAAAAAAAAATTTCCCCAATTGTGTTATCCAATCACAGCGAGCCACGTAGACGCAAGAAACGTATTTTATTGTTCTAAATTAAGAACCGTATACTAGATTTTTTGTGTTCAAACAATTATTTATTTTAATGCAAAAAAATCCTAAGAGACACTAATAAGAAACGACGTTAATGATACTCTAAAATATGTGGGTTGTGAGTTATGAACTCTTAATGTTACATTAAGAGATAACATTAAAACTTTCGTCTTTGCGCGTGCGTTGATATTGCCTTACGTAAATGCTGACAAGCTTTTATGTCAAGAAAAAGGAAAGAAAACAAGATTTATGACTTATGCAATTTGTGATTAACTGTAGTCTCTTTAATACATTTTAATTAAGAGGGTGAAATAGGAATCACAGACATAGAGGTTAAAAGTCTGGATAGGAAAATCAATGGACTACACATGAGTTGATCTTTATTCCAAGCAGCGCGCATCCTCGTGTTTTGTTGCTTCCAGATTAAAAACATGGTAATTTGCATAGGCTATAGTTGATACTTGATATTTTATCAATTTCACAAAAAATTGTCATTTTAGAATTTTGTTTTAGTTTATAAAAAATGTCATTTTGTGTTTTTAATGAAATTTTTTTTATTAAAATCTATTTTTAACCTTATCGTTATAACGTGTTAATTAAAAAGAGACATTTTGTTTAATATATTAATATGGGGTAAAATATAATTTTTATTAATTTTTTTAATATGTGTTAAATATGTCAAAGTGATACTCTTTATTAGTATTAAAAGAGAGAGTACTTATTAATACTGCTTGATATAAGTAATAAATGACTTTAACCTCAAAAGCCAAATGTCTCTTCACGAAGAAGCCAAAACATGGGAGAAGAAAAAAGGCTGTACAATAAGATAACCTCATTTAAGTTTTTTTTTCTCCTTCTATCCGCAAAAATATAAGGTCCCCTTTATCCATTAGGATTCATAAATCTATAAAAATTGGAATGTCACAGAATCTTGACTTTGTTGAATTCGTTCTATCCAATCATCCGTAGCCGTATTATAATTAGCGTGGATAAATTTATACTCTTTTATGTGTCAATATCTTTGAGATTTGACCGGTAATATATATTGATCAATTCTTATTATTGCCAAGTAAAACATGAAAAACATAACGTGTTGGACTGTATTATCAAAGATCCTCATGGTTCATTCCAACTTTTCAAGATAATGGTATGCCAATGCCTTTCACAATCAATATCTAAAGCAAAGTGGTCGCCAATATCTAAAAAACGTTAGATATTGTTGGACGGTGATTTCGCGCTTAAATAATCAAATGATGTAAATGATTCCTGGATCATTTTAGATGATATATATATATACTCCCTTCAGCAAGTGACGTTTTAAGAAATAATCCAACAATCAATGAAGATGAGACCCGAAATGTTGCCATTTTGAAAGAAACAAGAAATTAATTGTGTTTTGAGAATTTTGTCAAAATCAATCCCAACGTACATATAAATTTGAAAAAAAAAACTCATTCTAAAATTTGATGTTTAAAGACGTTTAATAAGCATTGGCAGCACACCTAAACAAGCAACTCACTCATAAACTGTTTCTCTTTTTACCGATTTGAACGGGCCTTCTACACCGAGTGGTAATCATTCACCGATATAAACTAATAATTACAACTACTAATTAATTTATAATGCTCTCTGGACTATCAAAATTAGTCGGACTTTAGCGCAATGGACACTAGTTAGATTTAAATTACACTCCTAATAAATGCGATTTTGAGCATCGTTTACATGAAAAGTATGGAATTGAAAATCTAGTAATGGTTTGAACTTGATGCATGCCTTTTTTAATGCATGGAATGCTTAATTGTACGAGCTATGACTTCGTACTATATAGCAAATGAAGGTCTAGTTAGTAATTTGTACGCATGTTTTGGTAATAATTAAAATAGTAAAATCTAGGACGACAATACATATTTGGTTTATCTAATGGTTGTAAGAAATTTATTATCATCGCCAATAATGATCTTCAATAATACAAATAAATACCTATGAATTTATGATTTAAAAAGACATTGACTGAAAATTACTTTCTGAAAGGTATACCATAAATATATTTCCAAAAAAACGTTACTCCCGTAGCCCCGTTGGTTCGAACATAGTAAAAATATCACTTTTAATGTTTATAAATTTAACATACAAAAAAATCACAAAAAATCATTAAAAACGAGAACGATTTAGCTGTGACCTTTAACGATATAAATATTGTGTCGATGATAAGCTTGATTTCGGGGATATTGGGTCAATTTGTCTTTGAAAAGATCGGAAATTATGAAATGAGTTGGCACATCCATGTATCCGGTGGCGGACATAAGGAGGATTCAGATGACACCTGATAAAATTAGGGAATTGAAACTCTAATATCAACGTGATTGTGGCTGATTTGGTCAAAAAAATTATTATTGACCCCTAAAAATGTTTAGCGCGTTTCATTTGATCTCATAATGAATTCAATTTTCTATGTTAATTTACTTTTATTGAGTCATAGTCTATAGTTTAAACTTGTTGCTTAATTGTATTATAATTAATATATTCTAGTTATGTTTTTAATTGTATTATAAAAAAATATATGTTTCATGATCATTATACTACTTTTTCTCCAAAGTTTCAGGACATGTAAAAAACAAAAAAAAAATCCAAACAAATTGTTGTAAGTATTTTCAGAAACGTCACCTTGCAGTTTATTTTATCAGTCGAGTATCAGAGAAAAATTACACTACATTATGCATTTATGCACTCATTTTATTATGACACGTGGAATAGATTGCTAGGCCCAAAAAAGAGTGGAATGAGTAAGAAAATGTTGGGATTAGGGGAAGAAGAGTTGTGAGTTATAAATTAATGTTACAACAAGACGAAAGAAAAGGAAACTTTGACAAATAACTTTTATTTTCTCAATTCCACAGTTTTGCATTTAAATACAAGAAAAAAAACCTGTGACAAAAAATATAGTAAAAGACAAAAAAAAAACAATTAATAATAAATACAATGTGACAGAGCAGAGAGAGACATAGGAGATGAGGGAGCTACAGTTTAGTTTCAGTCGTACTATTTTGTGCTCTTCTTTTTCGGATTCTATGAAGTATCAGAATCTAACTGCTTCAATCAACCAAAACTATGAAAAAACTTTGATCGGACCAAGATTTCATATAATATATGTTTGTATGATTCTACGCTAACTTATTTTTCTCTCTCTACGACATTGTTTTAAGGTTTTTTTTGGCATGTCTAATCAATATAGAAAGTACCTCGGTTCAAAGCCTCGTGGACTATTTATAAAGCAATACTCAAGGCTTGAAGATTCTTTTTGTAACAGTTACCAACAGCCAACAAATACATATTGATCTAATAATTATACTGATTCATGTGGGAGCAGCAAAGAACTAGTTTGGTTTTGAAAGTGATTGCAATCAATCTAATAGTTTAATTTATAAGCATAAAACTTAAAACAAGGTTTCTTTTTTTTGTCTAATTAACGATCGACGGGTATACAATCCGGTCGAAATTTGCATAAAAATCAGACGTTCTTCGTTGATATATAGGAAAGTTTGTTGAATGTTTTCAGATCGGACATGCTAATGAACTCTTCTTTATCTTTGTTACTAGCCATAAGATATCAATTTAATTTTAACAGTGAAACTAGTATATTCTCTTGGAAAGTTTATGAGATAAAACAGTTTTTAAAATGTATTGTGTAGAGTTCGACCCCAAAAAAATGTATTGTAGAGATGACACTACTCAAACAACAAAAACCCTAGCTAACACTAACATATAAACCCAAATGGAAAAAAGAAAAATATTACAAAATTTTCAAATATTGGTTTTTTCAAAAAAAAAAATCATGTTTTCACAACAAATTAGTATATAATATGATATTTTCATTATTTACTTTAGATTCATAACCGGAAACCTCTTTCAAAGAGAGAACACCTAATATCATATGTCTTCACTCTTCAGCATTAAATGTAACATTGAAGCAAAGCAAAATGTTCACTTTTCGTCCAACTTTACATTCCAATTCCATTAACAAGCAAATAAGCAAAAATTTCCCACTTTCCTTAGATTTTAGACTAAAGTAAAAAGTTTGGGAATAGATTAGGGGTAACTTTTGGCAGTATAGATTTATTAAAAAAATGGGATCTTTAATAATAGCATCATCACTCTGAGACTATCACTATCTCAGTAAGTTGGTTCAGAACTCAGATGATGAAAGTGGAGAGAGAGAGAAGCTTTCGCATCTACAGTTAACGCCACGTTTCTCTATGTCTATTGCTTTTCTTTTGTATCAGAGTGTACTCTCACCTTTTCTTTTGGTTTGTGAAGGTGAATTGTGAGGAGAGTAAATGATGACACAAATTATACAAATTGATATAATAAATATATTTTGAGAAATTGAAAGAGAGAAGTCGTGAAACGAAGAATGGTTTTGAGATCCTAGAAAGGAGAGCGAGTTCCAAGTAAATAGTACATTCTTTGCTAATAATTAGAGATACCCAGTTACGTACCCACATCAATTTTTTAACATATAACTTTTTTTCGTAAGTTAAATATCTATGCCAACACATATATATATATAGTATATAATTAATAAGAAAAATATAATTTGATTGTTTAACGGAAAATTTTATAAAGAAGTTTTATTCTTATCTATATCACTCAAAATATTAGATTAAAGGTTACTATTATTTTTGTTTAACAAAAGAATTCCAAAATTTTAATTTATATTTTATTAGTCTAATATTAAATTCAGTTTGGGAGAAAAAAAAATATATTTTATATCTATTCATATCTATTTTATATCCAATTTTTCTTTTTAAAAAATGTAGAAATCACTGCAACTAAAATCAAGTGTACAATTTTTTTGTAAGTGAATAGATGGTATTTGGAAATTGAAACCAAACATGGGTTTGTAAACCGTAACACGTAAATTACGAGGAGGAAAAAAGCGAAAGCAAAGTACAAAATAAAAGAATCATTTATTAGTTACCAATTCGTCCAGCCTCCATTGTCTTTCTCCACCATTTCCTCAAACACCATCTCTCTCTCTCTCTTTTATCTTTCTTTCTCTCTCCTCAATGTATAATAGTAACCTATATTGCATCTCCGGCGACGAAGACTCCGTCGTCCTCAGCCTTGGACTTCCTGGCCAACAATACCCTAACCATCACAAACCCACCAACACTAAACCTGCTTCTTCTAATCATCCAATCGATCATCACGAGTTTGATAATCTCCCATTAACAAACCCTAATGACGTCACCGTTGCTCTTCATATCGGACCTCCGGTTTCCGACAAAGAAACCACTACCGGCGGGAGTAACCAAGAGGGTTTGACGGCGCGGCAGGGACAGTATTGGATCCCTTCGCTTTCTCAGATCCTTGTCGGTCCCACTCAGTTCTCTTGTTCTGTCTGTAACAAAACTTTCAATCGCTTCAACAACATGCAGGTTTGAATTTCATTAACTGTTGATATTATAACCTGTTTTAATGTCAATACATTCATATTGTAAACTGATTTAGCATCATTAGTTCATTACAGGATGTTTTCTTGATCTAACTTTCAATATCTATAATATTTTCCCTTCATTTCCACGTTATACTATGATTTATATGTGTTGCAAGCTGATATGTAACGTTATATATAGAACAGTATATTTGAATTAAATCGCTAAAACAATTATTGAATTAAGTCGCAACCTATCATCTTTTCCGTTTTTTGGGTGGTTTTAATCGGAATTTTTCTTTGTTATTAATATCTGCATAAGTACTATTATAGTCTATCTATATACGTTATGTTCATCTTGTGAAAAATATTTCGTCAATAGAATATATTCTCTGCGATCACGTTTAAAATAAAGTGTAGTCAATTTAACGTCAAAAATGAGATATCTAATTAAGTGTTTTATTTGAATTACATCTTTTGTATACTGTTTTAAACATTTGTAGATGCATATGTGGGGTCATGGCTCGCAATACCGAAAGGGTCCAGAGTCACTGCGAGGGACGAAATCGTCATCTTCAATACTAAGGCTGCCATGTTACTGTTGTGCGGAAGGTTGTAAGAACAACATAGATCATCCAAGATCAAAGCCTCTTAAAGACTTTAGAACGCTTCAAACGCATTACAAGCGGAAGCACGGAGCTAAACCTTTCCGTTGCCGCAAAAAGTGCGAGAAAATGTTTGCGGTAAGAGGCGATTGGAGAACGCACGAGAAGAATTGTGGGAAGCTGTGGTTTTGTGTTTGCGGGTCGGATTTTAAGCATAAAAGGTCTCTTAAAGATCACGTTAGGGCTTTTGGTGATGGCCATGCTGCTCACACTGTGGGTGATCGTGTTCTAGCCATTGGAGACGGAGATGAAGATGATGATGATGATGATGATGATGATGATGATATGGAGGAAGAAGAGGCAGAAGATGAACGAGATGATGATGGAGAAGAAGAAGATGGTAATGGAGAAAATGGTCGTGGAGATAAGAATTATGGGATTAGATATGATCATTTTCGTCGTTATGGTCATTTCTAATGACAATTACTAATTAAATGGCCATTTTTATGCTCGATGGGTATTATTAGGGTTTTTATAAGTGAGGTACATGTCATTTACCTGTTTGTCACGTTAGTGAATTTAAAAGTACTTTTTTAGTAAGAGTTCCGGAAATATATGTAGTGGGTATGGATTACATAACTGCTTCTAACCTTGTTATAACTCCAAACAATTTCTGCCTTTTTAGTAATGAACTTTTCTTACCAAAATAAACCAATTGGTTGTGTATATATAGTTTAACGAGTATGCATTTTGTAAGCGAGATCAGTAATCACAGATCAATGTCCGACTGATCATGCATGTAATCTTTTGAACCTACATCTGTAATGTAAATGAAAGTATGTGTCTAACGATATTAAAGCTATGGTCTAAAACAATAAGCTTGAAGTTCTAACAAGGATCATCTTTAACTATATATATATATATATATATATATATTTAAGTTTTAAGCATGTTGGAATTCACACACTGACTATAATTTTGATTAAGTACAATTTTTGCTTCAACCTACAATTAATCTTAACCAATATATCTACATAAAATGGGTATGTGCAACCCCCAAAATCTTAGAATTTTTATTTATTTATTTTAGTGTGGTTCTAAATTGGAATTCCGATTGCAGAAGTAGTTAAACGTCCGTTGCCAGCCAAAAAAAAAAGGATTAAGCGTTGTTGGGATAGAAAACGATGATTTGTGAGTAGACAGAAAGAAACGATGATTTGTGAAATGAGATGTATAATTTTTGAATATTTTTTTGTTAAAGAGATGTACATTTTTTTTTTTTTAAGAAGGAAAATACTGAATACTGTATTAAAGAGCGCATCTCTAGTGATAAATAATGGAGGTAAAATATAATGGTAATTAAATCGTCGAAAGTGGCAGTTCGATTTATCCAAACACAGAAACTGTCTGTTGTCACTTTATGTAGTGATGTTTAACGTTACACACATTTGTCAATGTTACACTTGGAGAGAGAGATTTCGCAACTCTTAGGTTACTTCAGTTTCTCTGTCTCTCTCTCCCCCTCTCATTTTATTTCATTTTATCTAATTATTTATCTGTCGAATCAAATACAAGTGTGTGATTATATTTTTACAAACACTGTTATATCAAAAAATATACGTGAGCTAGTCAAAGTGTCAGACTACTTGTCATGTATATGGAATATAAATGAAATTTCAAGAATTTTTTTTCGGTTTCACACTATGAATAAATTGGTCCTAAAATAAAAGGTACGGACTACGGAGTATTCAATGTCGTTTTGGAAATTGTAATCTGATAGATATTGAAGGAGTGTTGGCCTGATACTCCACTTAATATGACTTCATTCATAAGTGTGTTAAGTTTATGACTAAAGTCTGTGGATACTATAGAAGTAAATAAAATATATATTGTAATTTTTAATTAGAAAGGAAAAGATCAATATTTCGTCTAGCCAAGTCCTTAGATCTTTCTTTTTATTTTGGTGATAAAAATCAAGTCCTTAAATGTTGCAAATAGATTTTTCATTTTGCTACAAAGTTGATTTTTCCGAAAGGTGAATATCAGATGTGTTACTATGTAATAACCAGTTCAGATCGGTGAAAAAGTTTTTTTTTTTTTTTTAAACAAAAATATTCGATTTATGAGTGTTGATTCTTTGATGAGCTCGAAAATGACCACGGGCCTGACTAGCCAAACTTCCACATATAGAAAGTTTTATCTATAAAATCCATGGGAGGTGGAGTTCACGCGCTATGTCCAGCTGGTCACATTAGATTTACGAGGAGCGGCTCTACAATACGTCAATACACACTAAAAAGCTCAATACCTAGGCAAATTATTTTAAAAACACACACACACATCCAATGATTCTGATCAATATGCTTTGATTTCAATAAAAAAAGGGTTATAGATGTGTTTTACTTTTACCCCTCTTAGCTCTCGTATGTGATGAAAAAAAGCATAAAGTAATAAAACACCAAGAGTTTTAAGAAGTCAGGCTCTACACGAAACTTTATGTTTTGGCTAAAATCTCAAAAAAAAACTCATAAAAATCCTGTTTAAAGTTAACAAATATCTCTCAGCCTGACACAATTTATCACTTGCCTTAAGAACCTAAAACATCAATGTATTCATTTTCTCTTCAGAAAACTCGAGTTAAGACCACTTGGTTTGGGGGCTTTACATATTTTCGACAAACACTCTCTTTACTGTTATGAACGCTTAGTTTAGAAACTTAAAAACAAAAGTGTAAAAACCGAATTTATCAATAAATATATTTTTATAGACAATTCAGAACATACTGTAATATTAAAAAATTCAGAACATACTGAGTTTGAGCTCGAAAATGGCGAGTACAATTTAATAGTAGAAATGTAGAATCACGGGAGGTGGAGTTCACGTTATATTCAGATAGACTAGGTTAACGAAAAACAGCTCTCAAATGCACATCAACAAAGGCCCAACAGTAGGGCTCATTAACAAAGGCCCCAAAATTAGGGCCCATTCAAATGTCTCACAATCAAACGACTTATCAAAAGTATCAAAATTCAAAAGAAATAAACAGAGAGAGAGACACACACAGAGTGATTTTAATCAGTAAAGTTTTGAATTGTGGCGCCGGGCTGAGCCGCCTGAGCTTCTGCCGCCGGCTTCACATCTTTCGACGGCTCAACAGGTTTTCCGGTGAGCTCCACCGGCAAATCAGCGGCAACACCTTTCAAGTAAAAAGTGTAGAACAGCTTCGTCGGATACACGAGCTGACGAAGCTTGACCTGTCCGTACGCTCCTTCGAAGACGCCGGAGCCTCCGGTGATTGCGAGAAACGTGTCCTCGTAAGTCAGATACGGTCCCTGAACGGAAATGTGACCGTAATCGCCGAAGTAGAAGCTGTAAGAAGCTTCAAAGCGATCACCTTTCTTCTCTGGAACGTGTTGGATCAAAACGCAGAGTCCCGCGGTGATTCCGACGCGTTTCTTGAGATCGCCGGTGTAGAGTTTGTTTGTGAAAGGAACGAGAAAGCTGCTGTGGATTTTTGCCCAGTTTTAGAACCGCCGGGCTGTTTCGATCGCCTTCGTTGAACTCGTACACGTTGAGTTCTTGGATTTTCGCTAAAATTTTCACAAAGTACAAATCGATTTTATGAAATGGGTACTTCAAGCTTTAACAAAAAAAGAAAAAGAAATGGTTACCTGATTTGAATGCTCACTTGATTTGGAGGATAAAGGTTAATTACTCTAATTTTTTTCTCAATTCATGAAATGGGTACACCAATTTTGATATCATATATGTGAGGCAAAGGTCAAATTTTTACACCAAATATGGGAGGCAAAGATCAGATTTTTACACCAAATACTATACCAATTCATGAAATCGGTACTTGGTGAGCATAAAGGTCTATTTTTAAAAACCAATTTTGATTCCAATTTGATTCTAATACACCAATTAATGAAATGGGTACTTAAAATGTGAAGCAAAGATCAAATAAATTGAAGTGGGTACTTGATCGTGAACATAAAAGGTCATTTTTTTCAGATCCTAATTTTTGTTCTTTCTCAATTATTCTATCATCATAATCTGTTTTTTTTTTTTTTAACTTACTTGGTCTGGAGTTTTCGGTGCTGCTGCTGCACAAGGTTCTGAAGAAACCTCGAGTGTAAGAGGTGGTGGATCTTCTTGATCGTGCTAAGAAATCTGGACCGTTAGATGGGATCCTTAGGTTATGGAAGGATCTGGAGAAACCCAAAAGAGGGGTCTGGTGAGATTGATGATTGCGAGAGAGGTTCCTTAGAGTTATCATAGAGATCGATGCAGCAGCAGCAGAAGAAGCCATGATCATAGACTTGCCTGTTTAAATAATTGTAATAAACTACTGATACAAAGAAGAAACTGCTTTTGTGTTTATTTGAAGTTATGAAGAGATAGAAACGAGCTTCTTTCTAATAGATTTTTTTTGTACTGTGCATTTTGATCGTGATGAATAATGATGACGAGGCATGTGCGTAAATCTGGGAAAGTGAATTTCAACTTCAACTAGAAAATTAAACACAAAAAGCCAAAGAAAAAAACTCGCATATAATAAGTATTTTTTTGTCGTGACGCTCATATAATAATAAGAGTACATAATTTCTAAGGAATACGAGAGGGTTCATCAGAATATAATAATTTTTTTTTATATTAGTTTTTTTTTTAATTCGAAAATTATAATTTTCGACTAATCAAGATGCTCAGGATGATACTGTCTTTTCAAATTCGTTGGAATGATACTGTTTCTTCGGTATTAAATTTTTTTTTCTCAAAAACTGTGTGATAAATCTTTCTTGATCGTATGCTCTAAGTATGATTATAGTGAAATGGGAAAAAACTGGACTTATTTATATTAAATGAGAGTTGGTCGAAGAACGACTTATAAATATAAAGAAAAGACTTTGACCCAACATGTGGAACATTTTAGAATATCAATCAACTTAATCTTTTTCTTTCTTTTATTCGCTATAAGTTAATCTTGAGATCAGAGAGAGAGAGAGATTATTATGGTCTAATTTACAAGGTCTGAAAAGGGAATGCACCATGTGGAAAATGCGATCAAAAGCTTAGCAAAATCAGATAACAAATAATTATGTTAAATTAAGCAAACCGACAAATGGATTGTTGTATATCCTACACCAGTTAGATGAGCTACATTCAATTAATATAAGCTCGGCTTGCAACTAAATTGGGTTCTGCTCTGATAGAAATAAAACCTATCAAAACTATATCGTAGCATAAAACGCATTTGACTACAAGAAAAACAATTTCGAAATAAGATACCAAGCAGGTCTATTTAAAGAGATTATTTCAACCAAACAACCAAAACAACAACAACAACAAGTCAACAACAAATAAGGTAAAGAGATTCTCACGAGATTGCCAGCGAAATCCCTGATGAGATTCAAGTGCGTCTCGAAGCTCTGGTCATCGGTCATCAGCTCACGATATTTTAGCAACCGTTTCCTTACGGTCCCATCTCCTCGTCTTTACATATGTTTATGGGATAAAAACGACTTCAGATATATCTCTGAAACACTCTCACTCGCTCCTCTAGACGCTAGTCCTAACCCGTCTTCCTTTGTAGTGGACCACGACCTGACTGTCCCTAAGAGGGGAGGTTACATCTTGCAAAATCTTCGTGGCTTCATATGCTTCACCTATTGGAAAAAGCCCCGGATCTATAACCCTGCTACAAGAAAACTTGTGACCTTACCAGGCCTCAAATCCAACCACATCATCGTACCTCCAGGAGAAGTACTGATGGACCAATACTATTTCGGATACGACCCTGCTAACGACCAGTTCAAAGTGGTCGCCTGTATTTGCATATTCTCAGAAGAAGATTTTCAAGTGATAAGTTCAGAGAATTGGGTCTTAGTCCTAAAAAGATGGAGGAGGTGTCTGGAAAAAGGCTGCTCCAACTCCACCGGACTTTTGTCCTCACGTGCTTCTCAAAGGAGGACTGTGTATCGATGGGGTCATATATTACATGGCTTACATTGATCCGTATAAATTTGTGGGTGTGGTGGCTTTATGGACTCTGGAAGATGCCCGTAGCAAGAAATGGTCGTGCAAGACTCTTGTTTTGAAGCCTTGTCAGCTGCATTTGGTCAATAGCATCAGATTCAAGGTAAAAGGTACAGCTCAAAATGGCAAGGTTCTCTTGATACCACGGAATTTCCTTTCTTACTGTCACATTCTCTCTTATGATGTGCAAAGCAATGATATGAGAAAGATTGAAATCAAAGGTATACCAGACCACTGGTTTAGTATGGACAAAGCTACGATAGCTGTTGACCTGATGTTTATGGACCAGAGTGAGAGCGTCATCAACTTCGACACTTGAATTCATCATTTACCTTTGATGCATATGCTTTGTGTGTGTGTGTATATATATATATTTTTTTTTTCAAGTAAGGAACACTGTTGACTAAATTATTTTTATTGATTATTGAAATGTTTTTCAATTTCGCAAAACGAATAAGAAGAAATTGTGACATTAGATAACAAAACCTATAGACTTTCATTGATTATTAAAATGTTTTTCAATTTCGCAAACCGAATAAAAAGAAATTGTGGCATTACATAACAAAACCTATAGATTCGCTTGGGGCTTTCAAAATATTCAAAGCAGACTCTTCCCCTCGGCTTTGATCATTTATTGGCTTTGCTTTGGCTAAAATTGTCTCTGCATTGGTTACATGAAATCTCAAATTTAATCACTGATAGTATGTTTTCAATGATCGGTGTGGCAAATGTATTTTTTCAAAAATTAGGAACGAAGAGCAAAATTGAGCAAAAAGAATCATATATAAAGCTGAAATGAAGAGTGAAGAATCAGCATTTGACAAATAGGGAAACAGAAATGATCAAAACTACTGTAAATAGTTTCAGCATTTGGTAAGAATCTCTGAACCAGTTCTAGTAATTAGAATAGTATGCTCAAACTGTGCTGCTACACCACCATCAGCTGTTAGAGTAGTCCAGTTGTCTGGCCATGTTACACATTCCGTGGTTCCAATCGTCAGAATCGGTTCTGCAAAGTAATTGCATCCATCAACTTGTTATTACAAAGTTATCATAATAACCAAGTGAAAACCATGACATGGAAGAGGGAAAGAAAAATGGCTAACCGATTGTGAAGGTTTGTCCCTCAACCATATGCCCAGGCTCATCATTTCCTACAAATTTTGGATTTGAAAGTGAGCCACCAAAGACGAATTACTAACGCACTTACAGATCCAAGTATTGTTTTTCATTGATGTTTCCAGGTTAATTGTTACATGCTCCATAACGGAAAACAAAACTGAATCGTATTTCCTAAAGCAAAAGAGAGATTTATATGCTAAGAATGATATTACTCACGGTAATGATATATAAGGGGTTCGGAATGGAATACTGGTCCGACACCATGCCCAACAAAACGCTCCACAACGTTGTAGCCATATTTCTCCGCATGCTCACTGTTTCAAATTTTAGCAGTATGGTTTAATATTTCCTCAAATAAGACCTGAATCTGCACACGGTTATATTGCATCAAGACTGGGTTTGGTTATTACCTTATTCTCTTCCCGATTTTCTTGAAGCTTGCTCCATCTTTACATACGGCTATGCCTTTCTCCAAGCATTCTTCCGTAACCTTACAGTACAATAATCCAACAACAATTACCACACTAAACAGAGTCCATTTTTGTGAACTTGCAGAGACGAAAACACAGTAAGAAAGAAGAAAACTACCTTCACAAGTCGTTTAAAACCTTCGTCGACTTCTCCACAGAAGAAAGTTTTTGATGTATCTCCATGGTAACCCTGTTGAAGTTTCAAACTTATTATTCGATGTTTCAAGTTTTATGTAGTGACCGGGGCTAATTGATCCTTAAGCATACAAATCAAATACAGTGGAAGTAAAAATGCCTGCACAAGCCTAAAGACTTACATCCAAGTAAACCGTGACATCGATGTTTATTATATCCCCACTCTACAATAAGAAGTTATAGTTAGTGATAAACATTCGAATTCAATTCAAAACCTCTTCGGCCTAAAGCAGTGAAAAAGCACACTTCGATACCTGTAGCTGGCGAGAATCTGGTATTCCGTGACACATACACTCGTTAACTGATGTACATACACTTTTAGGAAATCCACCATATCCAAGAGGTGAAGGATAAGCACCAGCTTCAACAATCATATCGTGCACCGCCTTGTCGATTTCATTGGTCGTAACAGATGGCTGCACAAAACCATAACCACATAATAACAACTACTCAGGACATATATAAAGAAACAAGAGATCCATATGGAGAGCCTAAGAAAATCTTACTTTAACCAAAGTTCCTGCAAAGTTTAAAACACGAGCAGCGAGCTCGCAAGCAGCTTTCATTTTGACAATGCCTTCAGGGCCAGGGATCTGAAATTCACTCGAAATATCTGGTAACACGCCAGACTCAACATATGGAGGCCTTGGTATGTGATCAGGCACAAGAAGACGAGGCGATACTCTTCCTCTTCTTAATGGTGGATTTCTCCTCACTTTTGAAGTAGCTTCAAGTTCTCTCAACCTAGAAACACAGATATAAATCTATTGGTCTCAAAAAAAGATATGAAGACTTTCATCATCCTTAGCAATTAATCAAGATTTTTGCAATTTCTTCAATGACAAATTTGAACAAACTTGAGTACCTTCTGATTCTAATGGCCTCCTCTAACCCAGAAACTTTCTTGGCAGAAACGTGGAATTTTCTCGGAGGACATAATTGCTTCTTACCTGCAGAAGAGAAGATAAACTTCACAATCATCAACGTTTTAAATTAAAACAACAACGGAGAAGTTTTAATCGCTTTGAGGAGAAAGCTGAAATTATCAATTCAGATAACTAACAATTTCTTTAATCTTCTCGGAACTTAACACGAAGCTATAACGAAACCAACAGAGTGAAACCAATAAACAGTGACAAGTAAATGACTAACCGGAGAGCGATAAAGAAGAATAGGAAGTGAACGGAGCTCCGATAAAGCACCTCGACGGCGCTAAGTACTGGCCGTTAAAGGAAGAACAGAGATGCAAAGACGACGATGAACTGGATCGAAAAGCCGTAGACGCCATTTTCGCAACTTCACTGGTAATGCCCCGAAGAAATTAAATTTGCAAACGAATCGATAAATTTTAATGTTTCTTTGAGAAATAAATAAAAAAATTCTTAATATCTAACCGAGCAGCTTACTTTTGGACTAAGCCCGTTCGTCTATGATGGATCCAATATGTGCTACTTAGGCCCATAGGGAATTTATGAAAGTAATATTTGCATGAAGTTAATTAAAACAGTAAAAAAATGAATAAAATTTCACATTATAAAGAAAATTTCTCATTGAAATCAATATTAATTACTAAAATTATTTTTTACATCAAAATTTACATAAATATTACAATGTTACACTTAGTTTGGGTGGCATTATGGAAACGCCACGGAGATCTAAGCGCCAATACTTCTTAGATCATATTTCAACATTAACATTGTATTTCTAGTGTTTTTTCAAGACAGTTTATGTCGTTGGGTTGTTTTATAAAATTCTTTAAACTGACATTTCATATTATTATTTTCTGTTATTTTAAAAATATATATCTAAAAATGCATGTTTTAAATATTTCTACCAAACCATTTATTTGAAGCTTCAAAGAATCAGTATAGCAATTACGAGATGTGTGCATTGAGTCTGAAATTGTATATTTCTTCTGTTGTGTGGATTGGTGTTATGTTGCAGTTGTAAGAAAAAAAAAAAAAAAACATTTATTGGAAACTAACAACAACTCAAATCTTGGCATATATCAATACGACACTAGTTTCTTAATTACTACTCGACTCTTTGTTTAGACATTGGTTTTATTATATCATTCATAGTATCCTTCATATGATTATCACCCAACAGGCCAACACCATAAGTAGTATACACATGAAATGAGAATAAACAAGGTGAGATTTGGTAAAAACATTCCCATGCTATTAAAACTCTGGAGGCATCCACATAACCTTTCTATCCTATAAATAAAATATACAGTTCATCATTACAACAAAAACAACTCATGAACCTTTGGTAATATGAAGAAACTGATACAACTGAAAAAGAAAATCGAAAGTGGAATAAAAAAAAAAATATAAATATATATATATCGAAGCAAAAAAAGGAGAGTTGTTACGAGGCGTGAAAGATGCGTTGCTTCTTACTACACACCAACGATAACATCTCAGTATCGTTCACTCTCTTGCTCCCTACGACGTCGTTTCTCGAACTCTCCGGTGAAATGTTAACTCCGAACAATCTCAAAACCCGACCCGTTTCCGAATCCGATCCGGATCTCGATTTCCACCCAATGTATAGCTGTTGATCCTGACCGTCGGATCTGCTGAAACTAACCACATCACCAGCACGTAGATTCTTCTCCTTAACGAACCGGCTCCAACCTTTGGTCAACACATAGCTTTGACTACTGTTCCAATACGAGTAACGGAACCTCCACACTTTCCCCGTCACGTCCTCGAAGTTCAACAGCACTCCTTTAACGGAGACGTTACTTGACGGCAACGGAAAATGTTTCTCCGCGTGATGTTTCGGTATCACAAGTCGGTTTAGCTTCCCAACGTCGCTTGGCGTAACCGCTTTCTCGAACAGAGGCTCCGCCGATCTGAACTCCATCGTCGAAACGCCGTCATCGTTATCTAACGCCGCCGTCATCGACGTCCTAACCGTGTTTCCGTTACCATTACGACGCCGTTTACTCTGCTCGAGCTCCTCCTTATACGTATGCTTCCTCAGCATATCGACGATCTCAGATTTCGAATGCGAATTCAAAAAATCGATCTCTCCGTCGTCGAGCCTCGCGTCTTTGAAGTTCGTTACGGCGTCTCGGCCGCGGAATCGATGAACCGCCACGTCGTAAGCACGCGCCGCCTCGTCTTCCTCGTTGAAAGTCCCGAGCCACACGCGCTGGTGCTTCTCGTAAATCTGAGCTCCCCACCTTCCGTTCGGCTGAGGAACGACGCCTTTGTACTTTGACGACGGTAACTTCCTCGATTCCGCCTCCACGCCGTTCTCTGAATCTAGCACCACGCTAGATCCGCTTCCCATCCTGTACAAATTTACCGACGATTTCTTCGCCGGAGTTTCACAAATCGAGCCTGTACTCGTCGTACTCTCGTCTACGCTGCTCACTTCCATTAATTTGAATTCTTTTTTTAAATGATTTTTTTTGAAAAATTTCTTTGATTCGAATTTTGAAACAACGGAGAAATCAGGAATGTATTTTCAGAGAGAGTCTGTTGTTGTGTGTGTATATGTATGCGTGTGTATATATATATATAGAAAGAAGGAGAGAGTGTAGGGATGGAAATAAGAAACAACAAGTGTCACTTTTGATATTATTATTTTATTTTCACTTTTTATTTGGGTAACACATAGAAAATCTATATTATATCTGTAGAATGCGTGTTTCAGGGGAGTAATTATAGTATATGGGAAGGCGTATGGGAAGTAATATGGGTGTGTGTATGGCTCTCTGTTTTATGATGTGGGTGTATCATACACCGTGTATGGGTCAACTTAAAAACCCAAAGGGAAGCTTCGTGGAAACATATCGAAAATAGCTAAAAAACTTCCCCAAAAAAAAATAGCATTTAATTTGGTTACTATATTAGGTCAGTTCATGGCTATGCACTGTTAAATATACAAAAACACATGATACAAACAATCCTTTGGAATATTATACGTTTTATATTAATTGTATAGAAAAGTATTTTTGAGTATATGAACAAATATATAAATGAATATGTTGTGGGCTGTGTGCATGGGGAAGTGGGTCCCAGTCGTGGACCAGGATTGGATAAAGGGTCCACGTGAGAGATTGACATCAGTTTACATACTCAAGTTCATCCCCCCTGAGTTTTGATGGTTATACAGAAAAACTGTAAGAGGAATTAACAAATTATTTGATTTGATTAACATGCTAAGATCATATTGATTGGTGCTAAACGTAAATGATGGTTTTTTAAAAATATATAATTAAATAGCTATTTAGTCAATCTTCTCTATTCTGTCTTGTGATTTTAATTTATTATTATCATACACTTCTAGATGTTTTTTTATAACTAGAAGATTAACTAAATCTTTACCATTGACTAATCTCAGGATAAATGTAACTTCTGAACAATCTATTCACATGATTTTTATGGATATAAAACAATATATCATCAAATGAGAATGATTGAATAATTACACACTTAATAAAAGTTAATCAATGACATGAATCTATATGATAAAATTTCAGCAAAGAAAAATTTTTAATTCACTACCACTTCGTTATTTTTAGATATTTTCATTATCCGCTTTTTCTTTCTTTTTTCATTCTTATTCTAATTTTCCTTTTATAGATTTTTTTTGTATTGCTATCATGATTATTGTCCGTGTATGCACTCAGCACTCAATATATTCCAAAATCAGAAAAACTATCAAGTTTTCTTCTTATTTTTTTGTTTTGTAATCATCCCATTTTCTATAATATTCCATTCTATGTTTCTTTCTTTTTTGTTTTTTTATCAAAGGGTTGGGATTTTACAGCTTTTAGACTTCCCCGAAGGAGAGATCAAAGGGTTGGGATATTTTTTCTTTCCATTCTCTGTTTCTTATCAAAGGGTTTATACATACTAATAAGTAATAATCTATACTTTACTAACGACCGACAACATCACAACTATTTGTACTGCTAGAAAATAAATCCAATTGAATTCGCTGTTTTTGTTGTTTTTTTAGTTACTCTTATGGACAATAGATAGGACAATAGATATTTTATTGTGTTTATAGTAACTGTTATGGAAATAAATAAGTGATGTGGATAGCTTACGATCTTATCTGATATTTTTGTTGCTTTACCAAAGTATTATTCTACCATTAGTTAGGTTTCGTTTTTATGCAAAGAACCAATTAGGGCACTGCGAAATATCGTGAGATCCAAATTTTATTGGTTCTCACTTCTCCAATAGAAAAATGTTGATATTTATATATTATTTAAAATCTATTTTGTTTGCCTGATTCTGTTTGTTTTATTTTTTGTTAATATCATTATAATACTATATTCAATTTGATCCACTGGGATGGGAAGTGGGCCAGTGACAAATCACGAAGAGGCATGGTCGTACGTGTTTTGTGAGGATGAATAATAATAATATGGCGTTTCTTGACAGCAGGACAATTACTTTTGTTTTTCCCTTTTCTTAGTTTTTTTTTTAGTTCTTGAACAATCAAAGAGATATTTCTCAAAATTTAACTCGATGATGCAACATAATGGAACCGTTCCGACCGGAGTTTCAGATTCCGGTGGCTTGTTATTGGTGTCACACTGTCACCTATTTTCAAATTTGGTAGGCGCTGATCAAACTATTGGAAATCGTCAAACCGTTATTAGTTTTTAGCCTTAAGGATTTTCTATATTTTCTAAATTTTCTAAATTTTAATATATTTGTTATTAACCATCGGTTGTCTAGACTGTCGTTTGCAATCTGTGTAATCGATTTAGTGAAAATCAAAGCGTCGAGATACGTTTGGCCCCATAGATCGACACAAACTTCTAGAGTATCGCAATCAACCTAATATCCAAATACAACCCAATAATTTTGTCTAATATAAATTAAAATGTTCCTAACTGAGTATGCGACCAAGGTAAAAAAAGGGGAAAAAACGTTCAAAAAAAAAAAGGAAAAATATGTGAGAATGGTTGAATTTTCTATAGAAAAAATTAGTATGTGTCACGTGACACTTGTTGTGGTTGCTCACTTACCTTTCTTCTCTGATAAAATTTGCCTCCGTAAGAGAGATTGGTCTCATCTATGTTTCTTGTTAAGATTCTAAGTATTTGAAAGCCAAATTGATTTCGAGAACGATAGACGATTTATACAAAACAATAACATGTGCTAATTATCGATGAGTTGCATTTTCACCAGCACGATTTCATTGTTATATATTTTATAGTTTCTTCTATGAAAAAAAGAGTAAAAACACTGTAATTTTTAGTTTTAGAAGAAGGTCGAAAACCTCGGACATTTGCGATTTATAGAGAAACAAAATAGATAACAGTACTCATAGGTAAAGTTTATAGTAAGATTAATGATGATTAACAAAAAATGAAACAACCAAACATAGGTATAAATAGATATTATTTGTACGGAATAGATGTTATTGGTCCGAAGGTGGACCCCATATTGCCGCAACTTGGTCCTTTAGTTTCATCAGCTTGTCAATTTGTTAATACTATATTCTTTTGTCGTTAAACAATTTTTCATCAGCCCATTCCTTTAATTTTGTCAAGTTTTAAACAGACGTACGATTAAGAAAGAAAAATGAATTCGAACAGAAGACGGACTTTAAAACTCGAGTTGTCCTTTATATAATTGATTTATATCTAACATGGATATTTTCTGAAAATATTAACTTTCACATTGAATATGTTGAACAGTTGAAGTAACTTTTTTTTTTATGAATTCTTGTTTATTTATTTATGAAAACAATTATTTCGTAAAATCCAATTAATAGTGTAAAATTACAATAAATTGCATTAAAATACACGTACGCAATAGATATGTTATTTATGCTAGTACGAAAGCGATAAACCAATATCTCTTCCATGTTTATGAACTTTATGGATTATGTCGGAAAAATGTTAATATTATACTCCCTCTGTTCAGAATTATTTGATGTTTTAGAAGATTTTTTTTGTTCAGAATTATTTGATGTTTTCACTTTTCAATGCAAAACTTAATGAATTTTTATAGTTTTTGACCTTTTATATTCTGCAGATTGTCTTATTATTGGCTGAATGATATTTAAATGATTATAAATAATATTTTTAATATAGGAAAAATAAAAATTAAATGAATCCTTAAACAGTGTGCAAAAACCTTAAACATCAAATAATTCTGAAAAGATGGAGTTTTTTAAATTATTAGGCCAGTTAACATTTAATTTGATAAACTTAATTAACATTACAAAAGAAGTGAAGAGTATAATAATTTCTTCATCTTTTGGCTGAGGAGTAATAAATTTACTATAATAAATATTATAAGTTTCTCAATCTTGCTCATACATTTCACACCTAATTATTTATTCGGATTCCTACCTGTATCCAACTCAACGATTCCATTTCTTATACATGCTGTCTTCAATGTTTTTATTTTATTTATTATCCCTTTATTATATATATGTTGCTGGTATTTTCATTTTCATGTAACTTCGAAAACAAGACAAGCGTCCTGGTTTAGTATTAAATGGCCTCGATAAAAACATGTTTTTTAAATAATTAATGTTTTCAACTAAACCATAAGTCCATAACTAGACCAACAGAAACAGTATTGTCTTATATCTCCATATTTTCAGCTAAACCATAACTAGACCAACAGAAACAGTATTTGCAAGCTTAGAATAGGGCTTACAATTTATTTATTTCTTAAAACTGTGGAAAGAGTTAAAGGCTAACAAAAGTATTTTTCTTTTTGACAGAACATAAATATAATTACGATAGAAGATGGCCGATAATTGTCAAAAGTATAGAAGATTAGGCAGAGATATTAATAGATTTTGTTAAGTTATTCTAAAAATGTGACCGAAATGAAAACGTAGCTTCGCTTGTTGTTAAACGAATATAAAAAATCAGTGAAAACGATAAAATAAATTAGATTAGTAAATTCCGTGATAGGCATTAATTGGGATTACATGTTAATTTTAATTCGATTAGATGTTGATGGTCTTGATATTTTGTTAATTACGTAAATATTAAATCCACAACTGTATATCAATAACAATTAAAAGCTCAATTAAAAGAAAAGATGGCATACAAATTTTCGGCAAAATTTATCTATATATATATATATATATATATATTGAAGCTTCCAATTAACAATTAAAAGCTCAATTGTTGTAAAGTCAAAACAATTTTGTTGTTGTTGTATACTCTTTAAATACTACCAAAACTTGATAATGTCTATCATAGTGTACTGTCTTCATAAAGCTTCAATAATAATATTGAATTTTTTGTAGAATATGGATTCAATCACTTGGATTCGATGATAAATTTACGAATAAATTGGTCGTTTTTTTCTAGCTATAAATTATCGTTTACAAGATATTTAAAATACAATACTGACCGACAATGTAATAGATAGTCTTTGTAAAAAATGGATCGTCTGGTTGTTAAAAAAATAGTAGTACTAAGTGACAATGTACGTAATAGATAAACGTGAGAATTCGATGGCTAATGTATAAATGTATAAACTTTTATTATTCCACCAACCGAACTTTCGATGATGTCAAGTGGTTATCGGTTAACAAGTATGGGTTCTTTATATTCCTCCATTAAGATTTCCACATCATAAATTCATAATCTTACGAGAGTAGTCAACTAAGTGTGTAACTTTTAGCTGGTGATGTGTATAGGAACATTCTTTTTAGTGAAAAGAGTAAATCGTCGAATCATCAAAACGTTATATTCGAAAGGTGATGTTATCTAGTTATGAATACTTTTAGATTAGTTTATATAAATCTCGATTATCGTTAGGGGATATATATGATAATGTTAAAAAATAATAACTTATGTTTAGTAGAAGGCTTTCGGTTATAGATTATCTAATAAAATAGCAATCATTAGTTAAAATGACTTAAGATAGCTTAAAGGCTTTAAAATGCTTAAGGCTGCGCCATCTTAATCCTCATCTAACAACGGCACGCCACGTACTATATCACATAATAAATTCATTCAGTTGATATTCATTATTATCCAAACCGGTTGGTCCAATTTGGCCGATACCGTTAGAATTAGGAGCTGAATAAAATATTGATACTTCATATAGATATCGATACACAATTACACATTGCTTAATACTGTGATATAGGCATTGAAGAAAATTCAATTGTTTTAATTCGAATATGTGTGTGGACATATCGATTTATGAACTTGTGATAAATTTACTAGAATTTGTGGTTCCTCTCAAATGCAGTTTGCTAGATATTAGTTAGGGAGGTGTTGTACTATACTACTATTGCATGTAGAAACAAAATGTTTTAAGTGCGTGAATACTGTTTGTGATTCATTCCGAACTACCAACCTAATAAGGTGCCACATTTTTGTTGCTTGTACAGAATTAATTACGACAGTTGCTATTACATTTTCCTTGTTTGGGTTTCAGATCATCAGTTCATATAAGCTTTTATTTAAAACAAAAAAAAAATCGAGAGATTGATAGCATTAAAATTATTAAGATAATCTCATATCGCTGATAAACAATTGCAGATAGATAAGGATTTGTGACAAAAATCGAATCTCTCGTTATTACAATGGTCGATCTCGTCACATGCACGAAAGGGTTTAATTAATCAAGTAAAAGAATGAATGATGTATATTTTATATATATATACATGTGTGTTATGTTCAATGTTCTTTCCCTTTCATGACGTTGGAGATAACTCGATAAGATCTCGATCGAGTTAGAGAATGCATAAAAGTAATTTTTTTGGGGTCAAAGCATAAAAGTTATTTTATTTTACACAAATTAGATAACGATGATGTAATACGCCAAAATACTTTCAAAGGAAAAATGTAAACATGTCGTTTCAAAAAAAAATTGTATACATGAAATTGAAAATGAGTCCTTTCTGATACATACTCGGTATTTACAACTATGCGAAATTTAAATAGAACTAACGATTGTAATTTGTTAGTTTCGTCTTATTTATCGACACTAATGTAAAGTTTTCTCGTTTAATTTGGTCAATGAATATTAGATAACGCATCGGTTTGATTATTATTTGATGAAATAGTATCGGTTTCATTTTAGATTTTAAATATCTAATTGATCTTAACCAAGATAAAAGATTAAATAGATGTGCACCAAGAGATTTTCTTGCAACAGTAATATTAAAAAACAAAGCTCTGAAAACGACCACGTTCAGTATAGAGCTAAGACAAATGAACCCATGAAATTATTTTTGGAACTAAGCTGCATCACATTTATTTCTCGTGGTTTCAGTATATCGGTACAAGTGGCGTCCATAAACGCATTACTGTTCGATGTTTTCTTTCGTTGGTAAAGAACATAATTTTTAGAATTACTATTTAGATATTCTGGATACTTGAAAACGATGACTCTTTCAGCAGCGGCAGGTGTATGGTATGTAACCATTTTAATGTAATCAAATAAAAAAATTAATTTGAAATTTATTTCTGGAGGAAGGTATCAGATATTTATATTCTTGTCCACAGTCAAACAAAAATAGGAAAATCGAATTTATTTTATATAAACAAAATCGAATTTTATTTCTTCACTAAGAGAATAAAAAGGTATTTTGAAGCAAATAAGAACTTTATGCCACGTAGATGTCACGCGTATTATGCGTTTCGTCAAGTTGTCTGTTTATGTTCACACGTAAACCACGCCAATTAGAGCCAAACAAGGTCAACTTAAATAATGGAATGCTACGACTTAAAGTGAACAAATAATTATGTGATCGTCCTTGGACTTCTACTATATGTGGGAATTAAAAAACGCTTGCGTAGAAGAAGGTTCGTGATTAGCAAATACTAATTACAATTTGATGATATCATTTTCCACGCACTCATATTGTAACATTTTCATTTGTTTTCAAACCTATAATATATAAAATATTAGTATATCCCACGGAAATCAAATTAGTCTAATTCTATCAGATGAAACTAGTGTATAGCAAATCACGGACTCGGAAATAAAATAATGTCAATAAAAAGTAAACAAGAATCTAATAGTAACATGAACACTTACCGAATAATAAGTAACTTACAGTTCAGGAGCTATTTTCTTCTTTCTCATGTTAACTCGAAGTTGCTTTTCTTGACTAAGTTTTTAAATAAAAAGAAATATGTGGGGGTCCACCTTCTTTCCTGTGTGCACACATAATCCCATTGGTTGAGAAGGTGAATTCTGACATCATATGATTGGCGTGTAAAGACGTTATTACCCTTATGGTATGTCTTTTTTTTTCTCCCTTAAAACCATCTCCAACCATACTCCAAATTTTACTGCAAAATAGAGTTTGCAGCAAGATTATCTCCAACCCTACTCCAATTCTCACTCCAAAATGGAGTAAAAAATGGAGTTATTCCAAATATGGAGCAAAAAATAGAGTTTTCTCTATTTTTTTGTCATAACTCCATTTTGGAAGAAAAAATAGAGTTTACATTAGAGTAAAACCCAACTCCATTTTGGAATTACTCCAAAATAAAGAAAATTATGCAGTCATACATTGGAGAGATGCTCTTAGACCATCTCCAATATAAATCTCCATTTTTTACTCCAAATTGGAGTAACTCCAAAATGGAGTTATATTTTGCTCCAATGTATGACTCTATTTTTTACTCCAAAAAAGAATATTCCTAATAGATTCTATTTTCTTTTACTTTTAATAACCTATAACTTTTAGAAGTTACAAAATAACCCATTTATTTTTATTTTATCTAAAATATTTATAATTTACGAATTTAATAAAATTAAAATATTTATTAAATAAAAATTACATAAAATCATAAAAACATAAGAAATTTAAGGCTCTGTTTTATTTTTGATTTGTAGAGGAATTGTATTCCTACTTTTTGAATAGTAACATTTTTGTTTTTTATTGATATGCAATTCAGTCAAGCCAAACTAATGCTACAAGAAGATCCAAAGTTCAAAACAGGTTGGAAATTTGAACATGTTTGGAATATTATTAAAAACTTTGAAAAGTTTAAAGATGGTGCCGATCCTAAACGCATATTAATCCCACCTCGTGCCGAGTATACATCGTTCGAGTCTGGAAATTCCATTGATTCTCCTACACAAGCATCTCCAGGTTTGTCTTCATTTTCTTTAAACTTAGATGATACCGACGAGCTTACTAGCAGATCTCCCTCTCCACGACCAATGGGGATCAAGAAATCCAAAAATAAAAGAAAACTTGTTGATCAAACAACATCAGTTATCAACACTTTAGAAGAAGGAAATAAACAACTTTTGGAGCAATTAAAGAAGAAAAGTGCACAAAGACAAGATCATCTGGAGATTCAACAGAAAAACTATGCTTTGAAAGAGCTGAAGATGGAAAACAAAATGTTATTTTATGACATGAGTTCCATATCAGATCCAAATATTCGTGCATGTGTTCAAGGCAAACAAACAAAAATTTTACAAAAGCGGAATGCTCAACAACAAAATCAAGAATTTCCTCCTCCATCAACTTCGTTTGGATAATATTTTAATGATATCGGTGGATCAGGAATCGATTTAGCAGAATATTAAATTGTTTGTATTTGTTGTGTTAAACTTTTATGTTTATCTTTGATTTTAGCACTTGTTGTGTATTTTTCAGTTTATTTTAAGTTGTAATATTTTGAAATAAAAATTTGTGTTCAAATATTTATGATTGTCTATTTTATATTTTTTTAAACTATTAAAGTCCTATAATCTTGTCAAAAAATCTTATAAACATGAATCATAAACTAAAAACTTAATTATTAAACCGATAGTTATATATATATATATACATATATAGAGACCATTTTTTAATTATATATATATAAAAGTCAAAGTGATATGTGTCATACAAATATTAAGTGTATATCTGAAAAAAATGCATATAGCCATATATAATGTCGAAAATAATGCTGTGTTGATAAAAAGTATAAAATTATAATGATTTAATATTTTAAGGATTAGATTGTAAATAAAAAAAGTATAGCTGCAAAATAGAGTAGAATAAAGGTTTACTTTAAATATGGAGCAATCTCTATTTTTTCTCCATTTTACAGTAAAAAATGGAGTAGGGTTGAAGTGAAATTTACTCCAAAATAGAGTTTGCAGCAAAAAATAGAGCAGGGTTGGAGATGCTGTTATGGTATGTTTTTGTGGATTGCGGGATTACGTACTCAAAGTCCAGTAAATCGGGCGAGCCGAATCGTGTAACTTTTACGTATTTAGAGAAATGAACATTTTCATTTAAATATAGAGAAATTAACATTTTCATTTAACAAAAAAAATGAACATGTACTGTTGAGATAACATGAAAACCATTTTTTAAAAAAAAGTCAAAAGGATAAAATAAAAATAAGTTGACTATAATAAGAATAAAACAAGTCGTCAATGGCTCGGCGACTCGCAATATTTATTTAATTACTGATAATTGGAATTACAATAAAGTTTACTTTATTTTACCGTCAAATGAAGTTGGTTTTTGTTTGTTTCAACAGAAAAGCCAATAATTAACACAAATGTTGATTTTTATTCACTATATATATTTTATATATGTATATATTTTGCCACATATCCTATATAAGTATATATTAAGGGACCGACAATTTTAAGACATCATATAATACACATTCCGCCGATGACTTTGACGGAGTCCAACATAACAAATCGCTGTTAAAATGACAATTAAGCTTTATAATATAGGTTATTGACTCCCGACCAGTATATCTATAAATGTAAATGTAATAATGTATATATATACATGTTTATTAACTGCGGATTTCCGAATAACCATTTATCGTATTCGTACTTGTTCTTCAATACATCTGGGTTTACGAGTATAGTTCGTAAGTGAAAAGATATTAAACTAATCAATACAAAAAGCAAGTAATTCACTGTAAGTGTAAGTGGTCGTGAGCAAATTAGATTAATAACTCTTTTCATGATTTTTTTTGTTTGTTAAAACTTGTTGTTATTTTTTATTTTTGCCTCGACCTATATAATTTTATATTCCCCGAATAGTCAAACTTAGAAGAGGTCGTTGACGTCAAAAGCGAAGTCATGGTATTTTGTATTTATATGTCCATTAAAATAACGATATATATACGAGAACAAAGCTTTAAGATTATTAAGAAAATAAAAGTAAACCAACAGTCGGTCAATTAATCCAAAACCACGAAGAGTCGATAACTAGATGAAGGTTCGATATTGTAAAACATAGAATATATATAATTTCAGCCACTTGTAAGAGTTTAGGAATCATAATCTGCACGTTATAATTAAAATTACAGTTTTTTGTTTCTCTGAAATTAAGGTATACATTAATATTGATGCATATTACATATAAAAAGTACGTGTAATTAAGGTCACTCATTAGACTTTGATCGATCAAATTAATTGATTATTCAAGAACATCATAGATTTGCAACTCTAATTATAACTGTACGTTTAATATCCAATCAGTTGCTACCAACTATCAGTCGGATTACGACACGGACTTTGGACGTTGATAATCGACCTAGATAATCTAAAGGCTATGTTTTATATGTGATTTTTATTTGTTTGTTACCACAACGTAGCAACAAAACAAGAGATGGGTCACTGGTCTTAAAATAAAGTACCCACTTGCTCTTCTTTATAATTCTCACATAACACCAATCTCTATAAAAGTCTTCTCCTTATAATCCATCAAAGTCTATCTGCCAGCTTCGCATATAATTTTTTTTGACTTTTTTGCTGCTTCCATCAATTATCAGTGATAGTTCATTCGTATCCAAGTGTATATATAATGTTTGTATGCATGTGTAGCCTGTAGGTTACCTAGAAATACGTGTAAATGGAAAATTCTCTTAGGTTTATTTGCTTTTAACGTCTGTAAAGGGAACTTATGGATAAGTTATTCTTAAGAATAAAGAAACAATTTGATGTCTAGAATGTATTATGTAATCAATTTCAGATTTGAATTTAGTAAACTTCAAGTTTTCTCTAAGAGACAAACATATTAAATATTACGATCGATTAATAGATCAAATTAATCATTTCTCTAATAAAAATCGTTAGACATCTTAACCAATATACTTCGCATGTAGTAATTCATTCGTTATTTAAAAACCCCCATGCACATACAAAATTTACATGTTGTTAGAGATTAGATCAGTTAAGGACACGATGCCAAAAAAAAGGAAGAAGAAAATCAGTTAAGACACCAAGTACCAAGTGTAACATATAATAGAGATATTTGAACCAAGGTATTGTAGAAATTTATATGACAAATCGAGGTTTTCGAAATCTTATATATGATTAGAGATTATGACATCATAGGGAGTAGTTAGTGGATTAGAATCAGTTTATCATTTTTTGATGGAATAACTATTAAATAAAACATGAACGACTATAGCGCACCCTAGATTTTGTTCATATACATATAAAGAAAACCCCTAATACACGCAAGAATGAGTTGTACCTACTCGTACGTACCCGGAACTTCTTAATTCTCATTCTCTTAACTCTCCAGGTATGCATATGCCACTTGTACACTCCATTTTTAATTTTAAAATTTCGTCAAAATTTATCCTCATGCTAATAGCCAATTCAAACGAGATAAGAATTCTCGATATAATTGTCTTCCGGATCTGTCCCCGACAGCAGAAAGTCAAAATTTATAGAAAAGACTACGTAAAATTAAATGAGGTATACTACCACTTTTTTTTCTTAAAGTCAATGAAAAAAAGACATAGAAACTCATTCTCATAGTTTCTCTTTTGCGTAATAAATGTTGTTTGTTCCCTCCAGTAACGTAAATTGTCATACATCTTTGTTCTTATTTTATGGGTTTCATCATCTTCCTTTGAAACTTAGTTCCCATTCATTCGGAGAGAGTTGGATCCAAGCGTAATAAAATAATGGGCATATATATAATTGGGCTTCAGAGACAAAACAAGTTTGGGCCTTAGTTTAAGTTTTAGGCCAGATAACACATATAACAGAAAAATGATGTTCATTACAACACAACTCCCTTTTTGTGCAGCTACAAACTTTGTGTTCTAACTTCTAAGTACAAATATTGCTTTTACAATAAAACATTAAATAATATCTTTCTGAACAAAACTATAGCTCATTCAATTTCCAGCCTATGATATAAACAGTCATCCTACTTTGATACTATTTAATATTAATAAAACATAGAATTTGTATTCATATTAATATTATCACCATTCACATTAAAAGCCTTTTCTATTCATATATTTTTATAAAAGTCATTGTCTGTTCTAATTTATTCTCTCTCTCTCTTAATTACTTATATTCCTCTAAATACTCAACATTTTTGAACCCTTTATTAAGTTCGTCTAAGTAAGCAGACTAAGCCAAAGGGCAAAATTATTAAAATTTGAATATGGTGTAAAGCTAATGAGACAGAAAATTGATAGGGGCATTAACTTTTGCCTGTCCCTACTTTTATATGAAAATATTTAAAAGGATATTTTGTGTTCTTGTGTCGGTGGCCCGGCGGGATCTGACTTTGCTACAACAATTGCTTGCGAGCATATGAATTTTAATTATATACAATAGTGGCAGTATGGGTCTCGATGGGTACATAAGTTTTCATAGAACTTCGATTTCACTTATGTAGATAGAAAAAGGAGGACGGACCATTCTACCGATATATTGATTTGCATGTAATTGTTTAGTCTAATGAGTTGCGTTTAATATAAAAACAGCCGTAAAAGCGCACAAGTCATATAACCATTGACAACTCGTGATTTGAAATTTTGAAGATACATGTGAGTTTCGTAAACTTCAGATTCAGAACGTAATTACTATAACAACTATACTCCATCTCCAACCGAGCAGCACTTCCACCTTATAATAGTCTATGTTTAAGTTTCGATTAGAAGCTAGCAATTAAGAAAAAACAAGACTATAGCAATATTTATTGATTGATACACATTGCATGTTAGGGGGAACAAAACAGAACTAATGTTAAAAAAACAAAACAAAACAGAACTGCGCCTTAAATACAGTAGTAATGTAAAGAAACATGGAGTAACATTACAATTTGAAAAATTTTGTAAGTACATATGAAAAAAATTGGGAAGAGTGAAAAAAAAAGAATCCGTGTAGAATAATATTCGTTTTACAAAGCAAAAAAATCAAACATTTGAGTTGCAACTTTCATCTTTATTTTTGCATCATATTCATCCTGGACCAATGTATTCTTGTGTTTTATTCAAAAGAACAAAAACAGTATCTAAAAATGTTTACTATTTCTGAGAAGAAAAAAATATTATGTAACGAGGAATAATTATAAAAATGTTTAGCCGACTCTAAATTCTTAAATATTCAATAGATCTAAATTTTCTGGTTTTGAAAAGACTTCGTTGTATATCCAAAACATGTTATTTGGTACCCTACTCGAAATGCGAATGATCCGTCTATTACTTTGTTTTTTTAAAGAAAATTATTGTCCATTCGTTTTAATAGCCCACTTCATATATAATTTATATATACAAGAATTCTCTCTATCCTTGCTAAAAAAAAAAAAATTATCTCTATCCAACCCGTATGATGTTCTGGTATTACCTACCCAGTACCCAACTCTTTGCCGACATGGACAGCTTATACAAATGGCGTAACAATTTTGCATTATCCAAATTGGATTTGCCATCATTTTATGGCAAATAAGTAGTTGAGACATGCATTTACAAAGAAACAAAGTCTTTCTTTAAGAGAAATCTCAGCAATAATCAAGATTTTGGTTCTTGTTTCTTCCTTTTTTTTCCTTTTTCATCCTCGGGTGATTTTCGTTTTTGTTAGTCACCGACGCTTGTTGTAAACTCGAATAAAGCGTTGATGAAACCTCCATGACTATCATTGGTGCGTGCTTACACGTGCGCATCAGTCACCCTTGTTAACAATTTCTTAACCTTTCTCGTTTATTTGCGCTTACGCTTAATGGCCGTCCGATTATAAGAAATATAGTCAACAGAGTCAAATTATTCAAACACGTGAATAACGATATTCTAGTCTTCGACACATACTATCCGACCCTTCGCGAGTCGCATTACCCAAATTTCGTACGCGTCTCTTCCTCGCCAGGCTGGCTCTCCAGAGAATATCTGCTTCATAATTATTGAAATTATCCCCAAAATTCACTAACCTTATAACAAAAACATAAACATTTTATCACACTTAATTATCATTAACGAAGGTTTTCTTAAAATGTCGAAACTACCCTTAATCCGCCATTAACACAGACACAAAATGCCGCTTGTCTTTCTCTCAACACTATCTTGTCTTCACTCACACACTCACTCACAGACTACACAAAACACACACCTAAAAATGTCGTCACTGCGTTTGCGTTTATGTCTGTTTCTACTATTACCAATCGCGATTAGCACCACCGTCACAGACCTCCCCGCGTTTCGAGAAGCTCCTGCGTTTCGAAACGGCCGAGAATGCATCAAAACGGTATGGTCACCGGAAAATCGCACACACAACCCTTCAATCATCCACATCGCGATGACTCTCGACGCCATTTACCTCCGTGGCTCAGTCGCCGGAGTATTCTCCGTTCTCCAACACGCCTCTTGCCCTGAAAACGTCGTTTTCCACTTCATCGCCACTCACCGACGCAGCGCCGATCTCCGCCGCATAATCTCCTCAATTTTCCCATACCTCACTTTCCAGATTTACCATTTTGACCCTAACCTCGTCCGCAGCAAAATCTCTTCCTCCATTCGCCGTGCCTTAGACCAGCCTTTAAACTACGCGCGAATCTACCTCGCCGATCTCCTCCCAACCGCCGTCCGCCGCGTTATCTACTTCGATTCCGATCTCGTCGTCGTCGACGACGTCGCGAAGCTCTGGGGAATCGATCTAGGCCGTCACGTCGTCGGAGCTCCGGAGTATTGCCACGCCAATTTCACGAACTACTTCACGGCGAGGTTCTGGTCGTCGAGCCAGGGTTACAAATCGGCGTTGAGAGGGAGGAAGGCTTGCTACTTCAACACCGGAGTGATGGTGATCGATCTCGGGAGATGGAGAGAAGGGAGATTCACGGTGAAGCTAGAGACGTGGATGAGGATTCAGAAACGACACCGTATCTACGAGCTGGGATCTTTGCCGCCGTTTCTGCTGGTTTTCGCCGGTGATGTTGAGCCGGTGGAGCATAGGTGGAATCAGCATGGTCTCGGCGGAGATAACCTCGAGGGGCTTTGCCGGAATCTGCATCCAGGTCCGGTGAGTCTTTTGCATTGGAGTGGGAAAGGGAAGCCATGGCTAAGGCTTGACTCGAGAAGGCCGTGTCCGTTGGATTCGCTTTGGGCTCCTTACGATCTGTTTCGTTACTCACCGTTGATCTCTGACAGCTGATTTTATTAGCAATCCGACGGTGGAGGAAGACAACCGCGTTTTGCTCTGACGTGGAATAAAAGCTAAAATACAGCTCGGTTAAAGCTGTGAAGGGCTTTTTACCAATTGATTAATTTTTGACGGCCGTAAAAACATTCACGGGTGAAGCCACGTGGCATGTGATCTAAGAGGTGATGGGGTTTTGATCCGACGGTGTCTAGCCTATCACATGAAAGAAAACTGTCTGCTGTGGAGTCAACGGAAAGAGTTATTAATTAGATTATGCAACTATTTGATGTGTAATGTAAAAACGGTCCAGATCAATTGTAGTGTAAAATGTGTTATGTAACTCATTGAGTCATTGTTACGATAAGCTGTATCTTTTTCTTCGTTTTAATTTGGTTCAAAAATTATTTAATACAAGACCGATTTCAAATGTTATTAATCAGATAGTTATAATCTTAATATGGTGATGACTCTTGGCCAATCTTTTATCAGACATAAGTCATACTGTAGACAGATGCAGCATAGAGGTGTAAGAATTAGTAAGAAAACAGAAAAAAAGAGAAACGATTTTTTTTAAAAAAAATCTGTTCCTTTTCATTTAAGACCTGCGAATAGAATTTCGGCCAAAAACAAAACTGCGAATGGGACAAAAAGAGAGAAAGAGATATGATTTTGTTGAGTGATGATTTTATTTTGCTTACGTATAAACGTAACTATATGTATATATGCTGAATATCACATTATGTTGGTCTTTTCTTGTTAGGGATACACACATATACATATTATCTATGCTCTGATATTATCTATAGAGATAATCATAGATCTGCAAGCAACGTTGATTTTTTTTAACGTGCGCTATTTGTTCATTAATCATATAGTATTTCTAAAAAAAAAGAAAAATAAGAAGTGTTATTGATTATATAATATGAAACCAACTCCGTTAGATTTAAAGTAGAAACATATTAAAAAAAAATAATTAATTTAAAATTATCTAAAAAAATTATATTATGTTATAAGTCCAAACCTAAAAAAAAGAAACATAATGAACTCATTACACATAAGCTTTCTATGAGTAATTTACGATAATAATCATATAATGAATCTTATAATTATATAATGAGTCTAAGATCACCGTGTATCTTACCAGCTTCTCCATGCACGACCTCATTGAGCAGCTCTTCGCTTATGTCCCTGCCCGATTCATTCCAACCATCTTCTTGTACACGGCATTTTACTTTGGAGCCAAGGCCTTCAGGAACAACAGACTAAGATTGGGTTTCAGGGTGGCGAGTCTCTTTTGCAGCTTCGGAGCAACCATTGATGTGCTTCTCTTTGCCGGTGCTGACCTCTAGGAATTTACGGCCGGGTCTTCGACATCTTCATATTCACAATTTGCAAGTGGTGCTGTGATAATTGCATTCAGGTCTAATTAAGTTAAGTTATTTTGTGCTTTCTTTTTAGCTTAATGATGATTTATCAACTTTTCACTACACAAATATATAGATATTCATCACAAATTCTTTGCTATTCGTAATTCAGAAATAAATTTTCTGGCTGGGTAGAAAGGCCCTAATTATTTGAATAAGCCCGGAAGGAAAAGTGGCTTCCATGAGTAGACTATAGTTCATACTTGATAATTGGGCTGATCATTAATTTTTTTTTTCTTGGGCTGATCATTAATCGTACATAAGTTGTTGATTTATGTATGATGAAAAGAAGTAAAGAACCGTCGTATAACATTTTTCAGCTAAATGTATCTGAGCCAATGATAAGCTATTACAACATTGGGTCGGATTTTAATTTCAAAGGTAATGAAAGAAACCTAATAAGTAAGTGCTTTTGTTTTATCTATGAAGGCCCATACTATACACAGGTTTTGTTTTACTATCTTAAAGTTTGTGATTATCTATTTAATATACTTGAAAAATGCCTTCTATCCTTCTGTTTGATATCATATATATTATAAACGAAATAAATTTTTGATTTCCAGCTCTCTCATTGATTCTGGAGGTGGTTAATTATCATCATATCCCTCATTAAGAAGTTTATATTAACTTTTAACTTGGTTCAAATTAAGTTTAGTTATTATTAGTTTATATTAAATTTAGTTAAAATTTAATAATCTTAGTTAAAATATAATCTTATCTTTAAATTAAATCTGTTTTCAAATAAAAAAATCGACTATAATTTTTTTAAATCTACCATTTTTAATTAAAAAAATATTAGTTTCTTAATATATATATTTTTAAAAAAGGTCTATTATTTTCTATTATTTTCTTAATATATTTTTAAAAAACGAAAATTATTTTCTATACACCTCAATCATTGTTTTAATTAAAAAAAATTATTACTTTATTAATCTACTTTTTTTTTAAAAAACGACCATAGTTTTCTATACATCTCAATTATTGTTTGAATTTTAAAAAAACACCCAAAAAGCGAAAATTTAAGAGTATCACAAAAAAACCCTAAACTTTTCCATCCCTAAACTATAACTTTAATCTACTTTAAAAAAAAAAAAACGATCATAGTTTTTTATACATCTCAATTATTGTTTTAATTTAAAAAAAACACCCAAAAAGCGAAAATTTAAGAGTACCACAAAAAAAACCTTAAATTTTTCCATCTCTAAACTATAAATATACGAGTAAATAGTAACGGTTGAATGTCTAACATTGTTTTTATTGTGGAAGATTTTTTTTTAACAAAATTAATAATTTAATGATGTAATTATTTTATGAAACTCTTGTGCCCGCACAAGATGATGAAAAGAAGAATGATAAGATAACAAAAAGAAAAAAATAAGATAAAAACAGTCAGAAAAGACAAAAAAGATATGACAAAGACAAAGAAAATAAAGACTGTAAGAAGAATAAAAATGCAGATTAGACCAAGACATCAAAGAAGAAGAAGGAGGAAGTTAAGGATTTGGAGATGATGAATAAAAACTAAAAAAATATGTAAAAGGAGTTAAAGATGACGAATGTGATGAATAATAAGAATAAACTGAATATGATGAAAATGAGAAAAGAAAAATATGAGGAAGACGATAAACAAAACTAAAAAAATAAGAAGAAAGAGACGAAGCGGAAGAAGTTGAGATTGAAGATAAGATGGAGAAGAAACAAAAGAATAAAAAGTTAGAGAAGACGAAAAACGATAAAAAGAAAAATCGGAAGACGAAGACAATCATATACCAAAAAAAGAAGAAGAATAATTGTTAAAAAAGACAAAAAATGATAAAAAATAAGTCAAAGTCAAAGACGATTAAGTAGAAGAAGAAACATAAACCAAATATGTTTAAGAAGAAGAAGAAAAACGCGTCAAATAACCGATTAGAATGACACACATTTACAAAAAAATAGAGAGAATTCTGTTGAAGAAAAGATAAAAAAAATAGTCAGAAAAAACCTTCTGTAATTATAAATATACGAGTAAATGGTAACGGTCGAATGTCTAACATTGTTTTTATATTTGTAGAAGATTTTCTTTTAACAAAGTTAATAATTTAATGATGTAATTATTTTATGAAACTTTTGTGTCCGCACAAGTTGCGGTCTAATTACCTAGTATCATATAATCATAATTCGTGCGCCAAACCGTAAATCAATTAATTACTCCCTCTGTTCAGAATTATTTGATGTTTTAGAAGGTTTTTTTTGTTCAGAATTATTTGATGTTCTCACTTTTCAATGCAAAATTTAATGAATTTTTATAGTTTTTGACCTTTTATATTCTGCAGATTATCTTATTATTGGCTGAATGATATTTAAATGAATTATAAATAATATTTTTAGTATAGAAAAAATAAAAATTAAATAAATCCTTAAACTGTGTGCAAAAACCTTAAACATCAAATAATTCTGAACAGAGGGAGTAGAAGTTATTATAGTAATCTTCACCTAATGGCTAACGCATTCTTTAATTAATTAATACTAATGATGATACATTCGCACTAAACGAATCTCAACATGCGTGCCACGTCATGGATACTTTACCAGAGTCAAATAATGAAAAAGACAATATTTTGAAGTATAACTCGTTAATGTTGGATAGTTTGTTTTGATAACATGTACCCAAGCTGAAATGTATAACCATTTTCTGTTGACATCACTGAAATGCAATTACATAACCAACGTATTTCTAGAAGCTAACAAATTCCAATAGACCATATATAGTCATACGTACGTGCATACTATTAGAAAAATTAATGATGTTTGATTGATATATACGATAAAACTAACTGTTTTCTCAGTTCAATGCACACGATAATGAAAAATAAGTCCAATTAAGGTTCAAAAAAAAAAAGAGTCCAATTCCAGAATGGGAAATGAAGTTGTTTGTAAATTAAATAAAAATATAAATCCTATATATAATTTAGCAAGTAAAAGAAATTAGAAAGCATGTTTTTCTCAAAAATATCATTACATTACATCACAGCACACCACAGAATTTCATATTGTGCGTGGTCTAATAGATTGGTACACTGACGTGGATCCAACACTTAAAAACATCAAATGATAATAAAAGTATTCTGACAAACCCAACTATTTATATCATCCACAAAATTTGACTGTGGTCACAGCTAATTAATATATTATCTTTCACTTTCACTCACTGATATTTTGGATATTCATGTTATACCATACGAGAGAGATGTGATCAATCCACGGCAATATTATTATGATTTTTTTTTTTTCTGATTTTGAGAGTCTGCATTTCAGAGACTATTATTGATTTCTGATATACGACACCCACACGAAAACAATCAGATGCAAAGATTTTATTTTCAGTACATCAATGATCTTTGCGCGAAAAAATCCGAGTTTGAATTACTCACCTTCTTATATGTCATAAGAATTAAGGATACAATCTTTTACTATTCCAGTCACGCTGAAATGGCTATCTTACGTTTTAGAAGCTTCTGTTATGAAAAAAATACTACCGATAGTTTGGAAAAGTTGAAACGAAATTATTACAAGAATTTTTGAATTTCAATTATTTATCATGTTGAAAATCGCATGGAATTTCTTTAAGTTCAAAAATAACAACACAAGAAATATGGTAGATGCAAAACCAAATGTGTCTTCTCATTTATTTGTTTCTAATTAAAATGCTATTACTAGAAAAAGACAATGTTCGGCCACTTCATATGATATCATGTATCTGCAGAAATAGCCTTGATTTTTTCGTTTTCCTTTTCCCCAAAAAATGGCCTTAATATATTCAAAGATAGATAAGTATAGGACGTCACTGAAAAACTGTATTTTATTACGACAGATATATTCCTGTGTCATGCACTGATGAAGTATATGTAGCTTCTTTTAAACAAATTAGCGACAAATTTTCCGTATATATAAATAATATATATAACCTCAAGTTTGTTGCGAGCGTGTGTAGATTAAACCTCGTTGAATCGCTTTAAACTCGGTTGGTATGAAAATTACCACGTTAAAATCTAGAAGCAAAGAAAAAACAAATTATCTAGAAGCAATATATACAGCATAACAGCACATATATATATATATATATATATATGTGGAAGGAGAGACGAACCATTTTCGTCTGTTTGAAAAATCTGCTAATAATTAACCAAAAATAAAATAAATTGCAGCCACGTGGCATGCATGTGTGCCTTGATACATACCAACAACGGGGACAAATAGGGCATATATGTTTTGGGGGTTTTGTGAAATTGTGACCATATAAACCATTCAGATTCAACGATATTAAATTGCAATAACACAAAAACACACAAGTGGGTACTGATAGAGAATTGTGTGGGGTCTCATTCCTATCTTTCTATTCTTCTATAAAAAGACTCCTTTCTTTTGTAACCTCAACATTTACATTAATTCTCTCATACATATCTCAAAAACCCTAAGAAAAGAAACTCCTTATTTGTTTTCCGTTTTTGCCAGTCTTTTGGATCGATCTCTATATCAAAGATGAAGATGGGATCAAGTCAAAGCATGGGAGGTTCAAAGAGAAGGGTGTCGAGCAGAGGACTTGGAGCTGTACTTAAAGAACAAAGAGCTAAGCTTTACATCATTCGTAGATGTGTTGTCATGCTTCTTTGTTGGAACGATTGATTTCTCTGCAGATTCATTCTCAATCATGATAATCAAGATCGTCGTTATGTATAAAAGCGGTTTGTGGGTTGGAGAGAGACGCGTCTTGATATTTGGAGCTTAACCGGGTCGGTTCGCATCCGAGTTTGATGCCAGATTGTGGAGGAATCTGTTTCGATTAGACCTCTCTACTGACTAGCAGATTCTTGTTCTTGGGAACAAATGTGGAAATTTCGATTACTTAGTGGAGAGCAAGGGCAATACTGTAAATATTGACGGCATAATAGAAAGAGTTGACAAAATTTTGTAATGGCTTTTGGCTTTGTTCTATGACATTCGAAAAAGAAACGATTTTACGGTTAATGTAAAAAGGTGGTCGTTCCCGTATCTCTATAGTTTATCTCATCCTTATAGATTAATTAAGGTTACGAAATTTCAATTTCATTATATGCTTCCCTAAGAATATCATGCAGTTTAATCATATGTTTTTCCGGGATGAATTATGACAATTAATAATAATAATTAAGGGTATCAGGCACTATTAAACAAGTATTATCTCATAAACAAGTTGTCTAGAACCAAATCCCTGATTTTAGTCAAACCAACAACTCTCTTTCTATGATGCATGATTCAAAGGCGGCAATGACATTTTTTTTTATTATAAAGAAAAATCACAATTAAAGTTGCTTTAGTTAATTGTTGATCATTGCTGCCCGACGCATGGGGATGGGTTAAACTAATCTAATTGATTACGACACAACATAAGCTACACTTTTAGTTTAGTTATTGGGGGAACTATCACAATTTTTAACATGATCTATGATTTGTATCAAACTTTCATGATTTGTGTTAAATTATTACAGTACTCCATAAGTTATAACTTATAAGTATAATTAAATTACTCAAACTGTCTTTGTAATGAGAGAAATGTAGTTATTTAATTTGGACGACTATATATATACACCAAGGGACACAATATTTCAATAGTTTGTTTGGGCCCCTCCCTCTTAATTATCTGACGTTATCATTAGGTGCTAAAATAATTATGATGGAAGACCTGTCACGTCTAATTGTATGCTATTAGAAAAATAAAATTTGATCTACTACGTAATCAGCGGGTTTAAGGACACAATGGTTTGCGTAAGAAAAAGGGACATACTGGTTTAGAATAATAATAATAGTAGTTAGTAGAAAATAAAATAAAACTTCATTTGTAATATGGAATAATTCCCATTTTTCACTACATATGGAAAACCCCGCAGACTAATCTGATCAACACTATAAGAGTTGAGCCGCAGCCAATTTAATTAGGATCTTGAAACAAAAATAAATTATGTTAAAGACTCGGACTATATGCGAGCAACACTATCAAATCTCAATATTGGATCGGATTAAACCGGTTTCAGACATTTCTAAAAGTATGGTTTTAAGACCGAGTCATAAACTTTCATGAGCTGAACCGAATTAGGCTCATCCTGACATCAATTTGCATATTAAGAGGAAGAGACTGAGTGATAATATTCGAATTTTTTTATAATCAAAATTCATGAAGCTTATAGTCCTTTACAAATGTACTACTAAAGGATCCAATAATTAAAAGAAAGGAGTACGTTGAATGGTCAAAATGTAGACATGGGGAAGGCAGGCCACGTGCGGCGGTCCTACCATCGTCGCCGTCGTGACCATCACCACCGGTTTCTTCTCTCTTGTCTCTTTCACTTCTTCTTCTCGGGCTACTTAGAAATAAAGTCGTAATTATTGAGCCACTCACCCTTTCGACCTTATTGTTTTCATTTTGTACTTCTTTGTCTTTCTGGACACTTATTTCCTTTTGAACCTACTTCTCATTTTATTTCGTAATACCTTATTAAGCTAAACATTCCCTGCTTAATTGGCTTCATTCAATCGTTCTCGATTGGCTTAGGGTGAGAAAACAAAAATTAACACACGTGAAAATACGATAAATTACAAATATTATTTCATTTGTTCCTTGATTAAATATATTATTGATATGAGATAGGACAAGACAGATAAAAACAAAAAAGATCATGTTGCGAGTAATATCCAAAAACGGTTAAAATAATATAGTATGTTTTTAGTTTTATTTCTAGTTATGGTGTTTGTTATACTTATTTATGGTGTGTTATTATTATTTATTAGCATGTGATAGCTGATACTTCATTTTAATAGTTCTATCTCAAAATACAAATTTGGAAAATTTCGCATCTTTCCGATCTAGTCACATTCACAAACAAAATTTGAAACATTTTCCCAATAAAAGGAAAACACAATTCCACCTGAAACGAAATCAAGACGAGGCAGAACGTTTATCCTCCTCTTTCTCTAATCAAGGACATCGATAATTACTTGATGTAATGTGTTTTCAACTAAAATCAATTAGTATCATATATTAGTACTTAATCTTATTCTTCGACAGAGATTTTGAATACTACAAGCCCCGATCCAGATTGTTGGGTTGAAAACAAATTCGGTGTACCAAAAAAATGAACAAGGATGGCCTACGCTACGATGTCTCAAAACAACAATTCAATAGATTTGATTTATAATGTGTTTGTCTTTGGACTCTTCGTAACGTTTGAGAAGTTTCTGTGACTTTTTAGTTGTTGACATTATCTCTTTGCAAGGAAACTATTCAGGACACTGTTCGTCCGGCCAACCAACTTATTAATTTCGTTGTTATTTAGTTGTTTCTTTTGTTTTTGTCCACAATTTCTAGAACATTTTGAGCTTCTTTCAAGGCGCCCTTCGGCCCTTCCCATATTGTGTTCTTCTTTCTCATAACACAGCATATGGTTATCTTATCTCAACCCTCAAATTATATATATTTTATACAATATATGTGGTCGTCTTGTCCATTAGACAAGGAGAGAGCTAGAAAGTACTTGGACAAGTCTAAGTTTAATATATTGGCATGTTGCTCGTACTTTACTCCTTAGAATTGTATTTGTTTTTTTTTTTTGTGTGTGTTGTTTGTGCCTCATAACTAACAAGTCGAAGACAATTCATCCTCTCCAGTACTAAATAATATTAAACGTAAAAGAAAGTAATATAACAAAATGGCCCATTAGCTCAGTTGGTTAGAGCGTCGTGCTAATAACGCGAAGGTCGCAGGTTCGAAACCTGCATGGGCCAGTTATATTTTTTCAAGTTAACCATAAAATTGCCTCACTAAGACATTTCCTTTTTTGATCGTCCACATAAATAGCACTTAGATAAGACATAAAGACTACATAATTTGATTGAAAAAAGAAGATAAGACTACATAACATTCTCACATATTTACCAAAAATCTAAAATGTAATAGCTAGATAGATAGCTTGATGAGCTCAAAAACACCCATTGATGATGATTTCAACTCATAGATAGCTTGATGTCTTTTTCTTTCTCTTCTAAGTGCATGGCTTCACTCCGAGAGGAAGTAAATGCTTATGAGATTCTGACATTACCATCTCAAATGGTTGACAAAGATTTGGATTCTTGGAAGCTTTAAATCTTCTTCCAATCTTCTCATAAAACTTTCTAGAGAATCCAAGCTCACCTGTTAGGTTGTTTCCATTGATGTATAATGAACCAAGACAGGGCAATGCTTCAAGCTGTTCCGATGGAACCAAACCGGTTAGTTTGTTGTTGTTCAGACCAAGAAACCTCAACCTTTTCAGCTTGGTTAAACCAATGGGGATCTCACCTCTCAAACCCATGCTAGATAGATCCAAAATGACCAAATTGCCCATCTTCTCCCACTTTATTCCCATGATATCCTCACTGATTGGATTGCCTGATAACACCAATTCCGTTAAAGATTGAATCTTTTCAATGTTATTGGACAATCCACCTGATAATCTGTTGTTCCTCAGATCCAAAAGTGTCAAATTCTTCAACGATCCAAGTTCTTGAGGTAGATTCCCTTCTACTAGGTTATTGCTTAGGTCAAGCTTGAGCAATGAAACCAAATCTCCAACAGATGAAGGCAATGTCCCTGAGAGAGAGTTCCAGCTCAAATCCAAGATCAAAAGCTTTTTTAAGCCTTTGAAACAATTTGGGATCATTCCCGTGAACAAGTTCCCTGCCAAAACCATCCGCTTCAGGCTCTTTACGTTGCATATACTCGTCGGTAATTCTCCATTAAACCCATTTTCAAGAACCACTAAAGACTTCAGCTTTGTGAGATTTCCAATTGTTTCAGGAAGTTTCCCAATGAGACCAGGATTGGATCTGAACTCGAGCGATTCTAACTTAGAAGCAAAGTTTACCCATTCCTCTTTTTCTATCACTATGGGAGAGATAAAGCAGTTGAAGAAGGAGAGAGATCTTAAGTGCTTCAGCTCAAATAACTGTGGCCTTATCTCAAGACTTGAAGAGCAAGCAAGCGAGTTTTCATGAACAAGCCCTAAACTCAAATCCGTGACATACCACAAGTCATTGTAGATATCACAGGAAACACCCTGAAACCAAAACAAAACAAAACAAAGGTTTTTATACTTCAAATTTTGGTTTGTTTTTCTTACAGCACTTACCTACGATATAAAGGAATGATTGGTGGGGCCAATAATTGAAGCATTTTAAGAAACCCAAACCAACAGATGTTATATGAAAATAGGATTCACTTGATGCTTTGAAGCTTTAAACTTCACTTTCCGATTATGGAAAATTTTCAAAGCGGACAAAACATTTTGAAGAATTATTGAGACAGCTAGAAAACAAAGAACCTTTACACATAATTTCAAAAGCATTTTAGAATTTGAGTTTGATTCAACAGCGTCTAAAGATCAAAAGATTCTACATCATAAGCTCAAGCTCTTCACAATCTTCATGAGTCTATCTGTCTATGTTTCAGCACTGACAATATTAAGGAGTTGACCCTACATAAACATAACATGGCTGCACAAGGGGAAAAAAAAATACAAGGTTTAATGAAACAGAGATTTGACAAGAAAAACCTGAATTGGAGTCCAACCACAAGGATCAGGATAAAGATCAGATCCATTCCAAGAATCACCAACAAATCCTTGGATCGCAGAGTATAAAGCTTCTCGTTCTCTTTTATCCATTGGAGCTTCTTCATAATCGGTTACTTCAGGCAAAGATTCATCGCCCGTACACCTGAAAAGTAGAGATAGTAAGAGAAGAGAGTAAAAGGTTTGCCACAACATTGTTTCCTTAGACAACAAGAACAGAGTATCCACAGGAAAAACAAAGCGTGTGATGTATTTTGTCTTTTTTCAATTTGGGTTTTGGGTTGGTTCTTGTTATTATTTATTGAGAAGAGAGCGAGAGGTCGTTGGGAATCAAATTAGCTTTTCTCATTACAATTCAAATGGTTAAAAAGTAAAAGAAGAAAATTGAGAGACATTTTGGTTACATGTTCCTCTTTTGTCACATAAAGTAAAGGTTTCATTTGTTCCCATAACCATACATATATGCACATATAGAATCCAATACATATAACATGTATACAATGTTGTGTATGTAATTGAGCATGCAGAGAAGCACACATATCAAAGCGTAATTGCATTTAATGGTTTCTATTGTTGACAAAGATTTTTCTTTAATGTTTCTGCTTTTCTGAAGTAATCCTTTTGACATTAATTTGTAATCAATAATATCCTTCTGGATTCTGGCTTTTATGTTCTGTCAATTCAAAGTACATCATATCATTAAACACATGCCTCTGCTTCTAATATTCTAACTTCATCCTCCACCAAAAGGGTCTCTTTGGATACAAAGAAGCTATAAATGGTTTCACAAAATAAATGCGAAAGTAACATCTCTTAGATCATCCACGTGAGATGGTTATGTAGTGAAAAAAGTCCACAGCTTCTTTCTTATGGATCCTTCACCAGCTTTTAGTCCATCATCATCACCATCATCATCATCATCATCATCACCACCCTCGTCATCATCATCTTGATCGTCATGTACTTCTTCATCTCCATCCTCATATTCTTCATTCTTATCCTCATCTACTGTTCTCTGCCTCTGCTCATCTTCAACAGAGGGGCTCCTGGCGATATTAGGTGCTAGTTCCTCATTTGCAACCGAAACACCCACATTGTTATTAGCAGCAACATCAGCATCCGTAACTGTTTCCACCTGCAATATAAACAATCAACTTATTAGTACTTAGTAGCATGTATAGTTGCTTTGTCTTGTCTTGAACATAATTTATGAGAAGTTGTAGAACTTAAAACACAAGAGCATTCACAGAGAAAGAGGTAGAGGGAGAGGAAGTTTTCTTTACCGTTACAACTCTCTCAACCCTAACTTCCGAACTTTCTAATCTTCTAGCTCGAAGAGATTCCACCACCGATTCGCTAGTTTCTTCGACATTGTCCTTTGATGGCGCAAGGGCAGCAATGTCTGCATCATATTCACCACCAGCTGCATTATCTTCATCATCTGCTGGAGCTTGGTCTACGCTGTTCACCCATAAGATTTTAGGTAATCAATGAGCAGACTTAATACACAAGAATGATAAAAAAAATATGAATAATAAAGACTTAAGACACATAAATTATAATAGTTAAACCACACACTATTTCTTAACACGGGAGACTGAACTAAATACATGGCCCCCTTACTATCTACCACAACATAGTCTCAGCAAAATCATGTCAAGCCATATAAAGGCCTCAAAACACTGTCACAAGATTAGAAAACTTACGTTCTGTTTCGCCTCAGATTGTAGCGTCTTTGGCCAGGAGTCTGCGGCAAGACAGCAACTGTCTGTTGTCTCTTACGACGTCCGCCAGTGGTAGTAGTATCCTCAATATGCTGTCTTTTCCTTCCACCTCTGCCTGTTGTCTTCTCGCTAGTAACAGAAACGTGACCACCCGCTTCATCTTTTGATGATTCTTCAGGGCTCGCATGCTTGACCGAACTTGAAGGATTTAAAGCAGGCTTGGGTTTTCTAGGTCTGCCACGTCCACGCCCACGCTTGGCACTCTGAAACTCAGATAACTGAGAACCCTCAGAAGTTTCTTGTACTCGACTGACTGTATATTCCTCATCCTCCTCCGGAATTGAGCTACTAGATGGACGTGGCCGGAGATCAACTGGCAGTGGTTTTTCAACTTTTATTTCCTTACTAACCGCCACTGAGGAGGATAGATGCTCAGGTTTGCCTGTGTCCATCCCATGCTCAGCTCTTTTACTTGGTGAGAAAAGTAATGAAGTGCACTTCTGCAGTATCGACATGGTGGGCCTTCCAGATCCCCCACTTGCAGGGGCATCTCCGTCTAAAGATTTCTTGATATTACAGGAGTCAGAGGCATCAGAGCTTTCTGGAAGGTCACACAAAACTCCATTAGGTGGTAGAGTAGCTTCTTCTTCGTTATATGGTAGTTGGAGATCAGAGAGTGCAAACTCATTCGCCAGCTGCCCACAACTCTCACAATCCTTAAGCTTTTGAACAAATGCTAGAAACCGAGCTCTTTCACGGGCAAACTCTTCCCTACGTTTTTTGAGGTTGTTGCTAAGTGTACCAAGTTCACTGATGTCATTCTGCATCTCTACTTGCTGCTCTTTCAATTTCATCTTGTGCTTTGCAATTTCTTCGCTTTCCTTTTGGAGAGCACTCCTTTTGGACACCATTTCTTCCATTTCTCTATTCAATGCCTGCTTCTGGTGATTGAGATCACTAAGTTCTTTCATTCTTTTATCCTCAAACTGAGCCAGTCTGTCTTGTCGGTCTTTCTCATCCTGTTCTTTTCTTTTCTGTAGTTCAATTTCAATATTCCTTCTCATCATTTCAATATCCTCAAGCACCTTAGAATGCTCAAGTTTGGCTTTTTCATGTAATGCTGAACGCTCATGATCCATATTGGCTTCAAGTGATTCTCTCTGCAGTCTAATATCATCCAGTTCCTGCTTTATCTGAGCCCTCAAAGCATTCTCTTCATTCTTCAATCTTTCTCCTTCCAGCAGTTGAAACCTCTGAAACTTTGCTTGTTCTTCAGAAATTATCATTCGCTCTTTATTATATTCTGCCTGCTTCTCATCTAATATTTCCCACTCCTTTTCAAATTTCTCTTTCTCTTGCTTCAGATTTTCAACTTCCTTAGAAAGAAACTCCTCGTGGAGTCTCGATTTCTCTATCTGGGACTTGAGTTCGGATTGCAGTCTCAGATATTCTTCCCTCTCTTCTTTCTTGATTTCAAGACTTTTGTGTTCTTCTTGAATCATTTCCTCCTTTCTCATCATCTCAGACCGGATATTTTCAAGCTCTTGTTGTAAATCCTTAAGGTTCTCCTTATCAGAAAGCAGCTGTTGCTTATCCAAACTTAACTTTTTCTCCTCAGCTTGCATGATTTTTTCTTTTTCTTTGATAGTTTTAACCCTGGCTTCAAGTTCTATCTCCTTTTCATTCACTCGGTCAAACTTCTTATTCAATGCTTCATTTCTTTTCTGCAACTTCTCCTCGCTATGATTAATTTCAACTCTCTGTCGTTCAACTTCTTCTATCTTTTTTTGGAGTTCCCTGTCCAGAGATTTTCTTCGTTCTTCACACTCCAGTTCGAATTCCAGCATTTTAGCAGCTAATGCCTCCTTCTGATCATCAATAAGCTTCTGAATTTCCGTCTGTTGAAAAATCAACCAAATATTTGATAACTGAAATCAGAACTGATGAAATCTATTTATATAATAAGGATTCTTAATTCAAATAGAAAAACAAAACAGATGCAGCAAGCATATGTGAAGTAAGAAAAATAAATATGTGTATGTGTATATAACAGAAGTTTGGCAGTTCAATTCATCCATCCAGTCAAAAAGTTTACAGTAGTACAAGGAATTAGTGTAGATTTCGTTTCCTTAGCCATTCTAGTATTCTACCATGCTAAGACTTCAAAAGCCAAGCCGGATAGGCTTTTTTATGTCAAAAGCCCCACCCAAAAACTAGTGCCCGCAGTAGCATTCAAATAATGCCTTGTACGAATTCATAAAACAGAAGTTTTCTGCTTGAACTAAACCTGAACAGTAGTCCGTCGTTACCTAGCATTAAAAAACAGCTTCATTCTCTAGCATGAAGAAGGAGATGAGAAACAACTTTCTACAAGATTTGGAGTTAGCAGTGATTTCTTTCTATGTCTATACTTAGGACTAAATCTGGACACTACAGTTCTTAATCTAGAATCCTATGCGAAAGTTTAAATTTTGAGCAGACATCCAAACTTGCACCAGCTATGCAGTGTTCCTACAATATGCACTATATAGAGAAATAAGGCTTGATATCCCGTTATCAGCTACGCTGTTACGTTCATTTATTTATATCGCACAACAATGTCCAAGAACCACATAGGCTATACCCTTAAAACTTACCCCTTCTCTAACAATAAGCTTCTCTTCAAGTGCTCGTAACTCACTCTCCTTTGCCACTAACATGCTCTGGAGTGTGCAAGATTCCTGAGTAAAAAAATTCATATGAGAAAAAACACGAGTCTAAAATAGAAATGTTAAATAAGTTCTAAACTCACTTTCTCCTTTGCAGCTAATTCTTGCAATCGCTTATTCATATCCTCTTCAGTTTCCTTAGACTTTGACACAGACAACTCAACCTTTCTATCCCATTCTTCAAGTTGTTTTGCTTTCAGCTTCAGGTTTTTTTCTTTTTCAGTAACCTTTTCCTCTCTTTGATTCAGGCTTCTCTTCTGTTCAGGAATTGATTCTTCCTTTTCTTGAAGCTTTTTCTCCCATTCATGAAGGTACTCTCTTTGTTTGTGGAAAATCCCTTCATATGATTCTCGCCTGTGGTGCAATAACATACACGTCAGACTAACAAAAATAATTAAATTTTAGCGGTTGTATAACTAATATCAATATTTACTCTTTAGCAAATGAAAGCCGCTCTTGTTGCAGGACACTCTCACGAGTCTCCACTTCCTTCAATCTCATTTCCAGCTCGGAGCTCTTTCTAGTTGCCTCAGCGAGTTTGCTTTCAGCAGAATAAATCTTGTTTTCGACATCTGAAGATCTCCCAGTAACACTAGCAACCAGAGCATTTGCTTCAGCTAATTTAGCTTCAGAAGTGAGCCTTATTTTGTTATTCTCTTCTTGAATTTCACGAAGAGCCTTTTCAAGCTGCAAAGACAAATAAAATTGTATCTGTAAGTAAATTCAGAACAGAAACGAAGTAAACCGTCTAAATAATACAGGAAAAAAGAAATGCATGTCTAATGAAGGTCAACAGAGGACACCCAAAAATCAATGCATAACATAAGTAGATCACCTTTTCTTTTATGAATTTAGGAGCAAACATGTAGAAAACGAAACATAAATTTTTCAGATATCCATGGTGTTAAAGCTACAGTATGCTACCTCTTCCACACATTGCTTTTCCAAACCCAAGGCTTTTCTCAAGTTTTCTTCGCGTTGTTCGACAGTCGTCAATGCGTACAAATGTGATGACTGTTCCCTCTTAAGAATTTCTTGAGCTTCTTGAAATGCCTGATTTAGTTCTTCGTGCTTTGCAACCCACTCTTTGTTCTCCATGAGAAGAAGTCCCATATTGTGCTGGTAGCCATATAACTGCATAGGAGAACATCAATTTGTATTGATAAAAGTGACTCAAAACACTCAATTCAACTTTACCACAGCTTAAGGTTACCAATTGCCTCATGAGAGCTTCCTCGCTAATTACATATTCACATTATCACTTTTCAGCCAACTGATCTATAAATTCTCAAAGGAACCCAACCGGTAAAGCAAACCCAGGAAGAGAACAACTAAATTAAACATAAATTTCATAACTTTTTACCTCCTCTTCAAGTGTTGAGATCTTTTCAAGAAGCGCCTCTCGATCTTTCCTCTCCATTGAAGCCTCGTCCAACAAACCCACTTCCCTAAACCTTCTCCAATCACCCATATCCATTTCTTCAGCCTGACCTCTGTAAACGCCTTCTCCGGTCAGCGTTCCAATCGGAGGCGGCGGAAGAGTCGAAATCACTGGGTCCTCGCTGATCGCAATCGCCTTTCCCTTTCTGTCGTCGTTCCTAGGGTTAGACACACCGCCGATTTTACGCGTCTCGCTTCTCGGCGTCACCGCCGGAGATATCCACGGTTTTCTCTGTGGCGTGAACATAGTTTTCCGAACAGGATCCACTCAAAAGTAACAATTTTTTTGTGGAACCCCTTAATTTCAACAAATTGAAAAAATCTCTTCTTTATTCCTTTCTCTCTCTAACGATACAACGGCTTTATCAAATCAAGTGGTGAAAATTGGCAGTCATTGTCGGGCGTGTGGATAAAAAGGTAAATTACCGCCACGCAGAAAACGGACTCACAAAACCGATTCGGTTTAAGCTAACTCTCTGTTCTGAAGACATTAACCAGAAGCTCGTTTTGGGCCCCTAATAGTTATAGTGACCTAAAGCCCAATAAATATTCTTTGAAAATAATCATGTAAGGACTTGACCGGGCTAATGGGAAAGTGTCTTCTCGATTTTTGTTTTTTAAAGCATCGTCTTTAGTAATCTTTAGCTAACTTTGAAGGATTCCACCAAAAAAAAAAAAAGGCTAACTTTGAAGGATTATTGTCAACGCGATAACGACTATTGTTAAATATGTATGCTCACACATGAGATGGTGTTTGAATGGTGGCGCAGCCACTATGATGAGATTAGTAATCGTAGTAGGTGAGACTGTTGTACTGTGAGGCTGTGAATATTGTGACTAAAGCACATGAAACATATCGAATATAGGATAATAACATGTGATTTAACTCTCTTTTAGCAAAAAAAAAAAAAAACATGTGATAATAGAATTACCAGATCACAAGAATTTGTTTGAAACAACGGAGACGCTTTAAAACAAGAACTTGTTTAGTTAAAAATGTCGTAACTGGAAAAAAAAATTCAGTTCATATTGATATGGTTGACTCTTGAGTGTTCTGTTTATTTATTTAGATATATAGAAGAAAAATAATAATGAAGTGAGCAATAAAAATTTAAACACCATTTGATTAGCCTCCATTACTGAACTGGCAATAAACTATGAGTTGGAAATTGAATTTCACATGTGTTGCAAAAAGTGTCAGAATATATTAATCAGGAAATCGAGGCCAGATAATCTTCTGACGCGGGGATCACTGGAAATTAAATATTTAGTTTGATAACATATTCACAATCACATTAGAGAATCAATCATTCATTTAGTAATAATTACTATCCACTACATAATTATTTTCCCTCATCCCTTTTTCCAAGAAGTTTTCAAAAGAATTAGTAATAGTAATCCATCTACGACTAAGTCCTATGCGTTCCTGTATTATTAATTTTTATTTTTATTATTTTCGACATCATTTATTTATTATTTTTGACATCATATGTTGATTTTTCTAGAGCAAAGACAAACTACGGATTGAGTACTTTTCATTTCCGCCAAACTATGGATTGTTTAGTTTTTCTTACAAGTCGGATTTTTATTAGTTTCATAGAAATAAAAACCAGATATTTAGCAATCTCCTTCATCGTCTTCCAATAATATTAATTTCCAGAGAAAATTATTTCTTCCATAGAAAAGAATAAAAAAAAATATTAGCACTCCGTCAAAAATGATACGTTGAACCTTGAAAGTCGTCGTCAAAGTTGGGTTTTTTTCATAAGAAAAACGAAAAAACACTCGTTCCTCTTCCTTGCTAGCGAGTTGCTAAATCAAAATAATATAATTACTCACAGAAGCTGACATTTCTCCCTCAAATTCTTCATTGTATAGTTCCGAAATCAAAATAATCTTCATTCTATTATTCTTTTCCCTCTTCAATTTTCCCTAAACATTTCTGGGTTTTCGCCATTTTCGAGATTTGTATATACGTATATATTTTCAGACAGGGATATGGCGGGAGGTCGACAAGGAGGTCGGAGAAGAAGAAGATTACATCTGAGCAAAATCTACGCCTTCAGATGTCGTAAATCTAGTTTTCAAGAAGATCATTCACAGATAGGAGGACCAGGTTTCTCCCGAGTTGTTTACTGTAACGAGCCTAATTCTCCGGCGGCGGAACGGCGTAACTACGCCGGAAATTATGTCCGGTCAACGAAATACACTCCGGCTTCTTTCATACCCAAATCTCTCTTCGAACAGTTTCGTCGCGTCGCCAATTTCTACTTCCTCGTCACCGGAATCCTGTCGTTGACTTCTCTCTCTCCTTACGGTGCCGTTAGTGCTCTGTTACCTCTCGGCTTCGTCATCGCCGCGAGTATGGTCAAAGAAGGAATCGAAGATTGGGGACGAAAACGACAGGTCTTGATTTTTTTATTTCCAAATTCTATGAACTTTCAAATTCTGTCGAATCAAATCCTTAAAGTTAGTATTTTTATTGATTTGTTTAATTAGGACATAGAAGTGAATAACAGGAAAGTGAAGGTTCATGACGGGAATGGAATATTCCGGCAAGAGGAATGGAGGAATCTTAAAGTCGGAGATATAGTGAGAGTTGAAAAAGACGAGTTTTTTCCGGCGGATCTTATCCTTTTGTCGTCGAGCTACGAAGACTCGATTTGCTATGTAGAGACGATGAATCTCGACGGAGAAACGAATCTGAAAGTCAAACAAGGTTTAGAAGCGACTTCGTCGGCTTTACACGAAGATTCCGATTTCAAAGAACTAAAAGCCGTCGTGAGATGCGAAGACCCAAATGCGGATCTCTACACGTTCGTCGGTACTTTACATTTGGAAGAACAGAGACTTCCATTGACGATTCAACAGCTTCTTCTTCGAGATTCGAAGCTTAGAAACACAGAGTATGTTTACGGAGCTGTTGTCTTCACTGGACACGACACAAAGGTACAAACTTTAACATCTGTTTTTTTTCCACTCAATAAAATGATCTCAAAAGTGTAAAATTCATTTTGAAAAAAAAAATTGAAACAGGTGATTCAAAATTCAACCGATCCTCCATCGAAGAGAAGCAGAATCGAGAGAAAAATGGACAAAATCATCTACATGATGTTCGGTGCTGTGTTTCTGATGTCTTTTATTGGTTCGATCGTCTTTGGTATTGAGACAAGAGAGGATAGAGTGAGAAACGGAGGAAAAACAGAGAGATGGTACTTAAAACCAGACGATGCAGAGATCTTCTTCGATCCAGAAAAAGCTCCAGTGGCTGCGATTCTACATTTCTTAACTGCTGTTATGCTCTACAGTTACTTCATCCCGATTTCGCTCTACGTCTCTATCGAAATCGTTAAAGTTCTTCAGAGCATTTTCATCAACAACGACATTCTCATGTACTACGAGGAAAAAGATAAACCAGCGCACGCAAGAACGTCTAATCTCAACGAAGAGCTAGGGATGGTCGATACAATTCTATCCGATAAAACCGGAACCTTGACCTGCAATTCCATGGAGTTTATCAAGTGTTCGATCGCTGGAACTGCTTACGGACGCGGTATAACAGAAGTTGAAAGATCTATGGCTATGAGAAGCGGTGGTTCGGCTTTGTTTGGTGATGATTTGGATGTTGTGGTGGACCGGTCGGGTCCTAAGATTAAAGGGTTTAATTTCGAGGACGAGAGAGTTATGAAAGGGAATTGGGTTAAGCAAAGAGAATCAGCGGTTTTGCAGAAGTTTTTCAGGTTGTTAGCTGTTTGTCACACGGCTATACCCGAAACCGATGAAGCTACAGGGACTGTCTCTTACGAGGCTGAGTCTCCTGATGAAGCTGCGTTTGTTGTTGCGGCTCGAGAGCTCGGGTTTGAGTTCTTTAACCGGACGCAAAACGGGATCTCATTCCGTGAATTGGATCTTGGAACAGGGCAGAAAGTTGAAAGGTTTGTTTGTTCTTGATAAAATTGAGTTCTTGCGAGTTCTTGAGGTCAAAAAACTTACATTCCTCTGTTTTTTCCTACAGAGAATATCGGTTATTAAACGTTCTTGAGTTTAACAGTGCGAGAAAGAGAATGTCGGTGATTGTGCGCGATGAAGATGGGAAGCTTCTGTTGCTGTCCAAAGGAGCTGACAAGTAAGCTACTGCAAATCTTGAGAGATTAATTTTACATTTTAAGGCTTTCTTGTTGACATATATTGAATTTATTGAACCTTGTTTTTTTTGGTGTGTGTGCAGTGTGATGTTTGAAAGACTTGCTAAAAACGGGCGTAGATTCGAAGAGAAAACCAGAGAACATGTTAATGAATATGCAGATGCAGGGTTAAGGACATTGATACTTGCATACCGCGAGGTTGATGAGAATGAGTACATAGAATTCAGCAAGAACTTTAATGAAGCCAAGAACTCGGTTACAGCTGATCGTGAGAGCTTAATTGATGAAATCACTGATAAGATGGAACGCGATTTGATTCTCCTTGGTGCTACTGCTGTTGAGGACAAACTCCAAAATGGGGTATGAATAATGGCTCTTTTAAGACAAATTCGTACTAGATTTTTCTATAATGTATAGGGTTCGACTAGGACTTAAACATATTTGATATGATTGTGTGTTTAGGTTCCGGATTGTATCGACAAGCTTGCTCAAGCTGGAATAAAGATTTGGGTTCTAACTGGAGATAAAATGGAGACCGCAATCAATATCGGGTAAGGACCTTTTGTTTCTGCTCTTATGTTTTGGATCTAAACGTTGTTCTTAAGTGTTTTTGTTTCATAGTTTCTGACTTTTTTGGAATCTCTACAGATTTGCTTGTAGTTTACTTAGACAAGAGATGAGGCAGATCATCATAAATCTTGAGACGCCTCACATCAAAGCATTGGAGAAATCCGGAGAGAAAGATGTGATTGAACAGGTACGCAATTTTGCTCGATATGCATTTTCAAACTATTAATTTTCGATGTAGTTTACTCAATGAGTTTTGTGTATATAGGCATCAAGAGAAAGCGTTGTGAAGCAAATGGAAGAAGGGAAAGCTCTAATCACAGGATCAAGCAGTACAGGCTCTCACGAGGCATTTGCGTTGATCATTGACGGGAAGTCGCTAACGTACGCTCTTGAAGATGATTTCAAGAAAAAGTTTCTTGATTTAGCCACAGCATGTGCCTCTGTTATCTGCTGCAGATCATCACCTAAACAAAAGGCACTGGTAATGCTTTCTTTTCTTATGTGGAAATGGGTGGCGTTTAGTATCGCGGTTGCGGTTTGATTAATAGGGTTTTGTTTCTTTTTGCAGGTTACGCGGTTGGTCAAAAGTGGAACTGGGAAGACAACTTTAGCAATTGGAGATGGAGCAAATGATGTTGGAATGCTTCAAGAAGCAGATATTGGTGTTGGAATCAGTGGTGTTGAAGGAATGCAAGCGGTTATGTCTAGTGATATAGCCATTGCTCAATTCCGATACTTAGAGCGTCTCTTGCTCGTCCATGGCCACTGGTGTTACAGTAGAATCTCAACAATGGTGAAGAATAATTTTCTTCTCTTCAGAAAACATTCTCCAAATAAATACTACTCTATACTTCATCGCATTTTCTCTAATCAGATTTTGTTTTTGGCTCTGGCAGATATGTTACTTCTTCTACAAGAATATCACATTTGGTGTCACCGTCTTCTTATACGAAGCCTACACATCCTTCTCTGCTCAACCTGCATATAACGACTGGTTTCTATCGCTTTTTAACGTCTTCTTCTCTTCGCTTCCCGTCATCGCTCTCGGAGTTTTCGATCAAGACGTCTCTGCTCGCTTCTGTTACAAGGTACGCAAACATTATCCCCTCATAAACCCTAAAGAAAACCCTAAATTCCTCTGAATCGCCGATTAAGTTTCTTTTTTCTTGTGTTTGAAGTTCCCATTGCTATACCAAGAAGGAGTTCAAAATCTTCTCTTCAGCTGGAAGAGAATCATCGGATGGATGTTCAACGGACTCATCACGGCGCTCGCCATTTTCTTCCTCTGCAAGGAATCTCTCAAGCACCAACTCTATAACCCTAACGGCAAAACCGCTGGCCGAGAAATCCTTGGCGGGACAATGTACACTTGCGTAGTCTGGGTCGTCAATCTCCAAATGGCTTTAGCCATAAGCTACTTCACTTGGGTCCAACACATTGTAATCTGGGGCTCAGTCGCTTTCTGGTACATCTTCCTCATGATCTATGGAGCCATGGCTCCTAGCTTCTCCACAGATGCTTACAAAGTCTTCATCGAAGCCCTAGCTCCAGCTCCATCTTACTGGCTCACAACTCTCATCGTGATGATCTTCGCTTTGATCCCTTACTTCGTTTTCAAATCGGTTCAGATGAGATTCTTCCCCGGTTACCATCAAATGATTCAATGGATCCGGTATGAGGGTCATTCTAATGATCCTGAATTTGTGGAAATGGTTAGGCAAAGATCCATTCGACCTACGACTGTTGGTTTCACGGCGAGAAGAGCCGCTAGTGTAAGGCGGTCCGGTAGGTTTCATGATCAGCTCAGTAAAAACTTCATCGCTTTCTGAGGAGAAGATAAATAGAAAAGTGTCAGTACATTTGTGCATATGTACTTGTACATAAAGTATCAACTGGGAAAGATAGGGTCCTTTATATCTTGTGATTCCTTCTTTGAGAAGGCCTAAAAAGGGTTCACTTGACTTCACTTATAAGTTATAAAATATATCGATATTTTGTAACACATTTTTATGTATAGATTTTTTATATTTATATATAAATTGATATTTTGAAAGATGATATTTTTAATATTATCGTTGATTAAACACGAGCCTACTCATCTTGGTCCCTCTGTAGAGTTATAGAAATACATTGAGAGGGATACGAAAGAAACTACTATGTAAAAACTTTTTTCCTTTTTGAAAATCTGTGGCGCATTTTGTGTAAGTGTTTTTTAAACAAAGCGGAATATTTCTGACATCATGTATTGACCTTCTTTAACATTTTTACAGAATTTGTTTTATCATTTTTACCACATGGTGTTTGATTCCCATGATAATTTTTTTCTTTTTTTTTGCTAAGAGATTCCCATGATCATGTTAAAATCTTTGAACAGCATAGTTTTCATAGAGGTGGCATTTAGTTCCAGTTTCGTTAACTTTAATTTTATATAAACTACTGATTTTTGTTATATTAGTAATATAAAATTCATAATATTACAAACCACCCGAATTAAGAGGAAAATATATATTTTTCAACTAATCTATGTCGTCAGAGGTAAAATAAGTTTAATCAATTTATGACAGTTCATACTTTTTTTTGGCAAAATGCGAAAAATTTGGGATTTTTGTAGCCGAATTTTCATTGTAAATTTCATAAAAGAGAGATTATGTGGGTAAATAATGTACATGAAAAGTAGCTAGGACTATATTTACTTGACGTCGGTTAGTATTTTTGCGGCTATAAAGTTTGTAATGTAATAGCCAATGTAAAATTCAATTTATGGCATATAATTAGTAAAATTAATACTTGCGTGGCAACCCAAAAATCAATATGACATGTTGATTTTTTCTTATATTTCATAATTGGGAAGAGTTCCATCCCTAAGTAATAACTAATAAGTAATTTATGTACACATAGGAGAAAGAGAGAAAGACAGAGACAAAAAAATTATTTTATATAACATTACGATATTGTAACAATCCATGCAGATAAATAATTAATGCACATGTGGGTAAATAATGCACATGAAAACTAGCTAGGACCACATTTAAAAAAGTAAGTCGGTTAGTTTCAAAAAATTGGTAATTTAAAATTAAAGGTAAAACACTGTACATATTTTGGTAAAAAAAAAAAAGTACTATAAATATACTTAGTGAAATACATACTTGTATACTAATACATCTTCACCGTCGTATCTTACTCTGTATGTTCTATGATAAGATCTCTCTTTCCACTGTTCTTCATAATCGAATTTGTATAAAAAGAAAAGAGAAAAAAATGACAGACAACCTAGGGTGCTGAGATGATTGCTAGATATATGAGAATAACACCAAAAAGATAGCGGATATACTTGGCGTTCGAGAAGGCGAAGTGCAAAGAGAGGCGAACAAGCTTGCGAATCTCACCAAGAAGGGCAATAGGAAGAACAAGTAAGGTGGAAGAAACAATTATGATTTTAAGAAAAAAAAATTACGCTTTATGGTTTGAAATTGTGGACAAAGAAAAATTTAAGATTTTAAATAGTTTGTAAAAAGGTACATATCCCATAATATTTTATATTTGTGTGTTTGTAAATAGAATGTTTATAGATTAAAAACAAATTTTCCATGGACAAATGAATGGTTAACCAATTCTTTCAACAGAGAGAGATTTTTCAATTAGGGTTCCAATAATTCAGTGAATCCCTCTTCGGAAACCATGTTTACGCCACAGAAGAAACAGAGGATGTCTCCAGCGATGACGCCGAGAAGCTAGACGCGTAAAATCGGCGGGAACGCTGAGATAGGGTGGCGATATGAGATACGGTGGTTTTGGCTGGGGTGTGTTTATTACCAAACAAATTAAAAATCTCCTCTGTTTATTACCCTGGTGTATCTTCATGTGTCATGTGTCCGGTTTTACTTTTGCCGGGAAGGGGAACAGTTAGTTGGTTAGTTAGTTTTGTGCTAGTAGCTAAAAAAAAGTTTTAACTTTAGTCTAGAAGAATTTGATCAAGAACCCTTGACCTTCCTTGTCCACACTATTATTCTCCTTACATTTCCCTGAAAGCTAAACCCGCTTCTATGTAGTTTGTAATTACGTATACAGGCAACAATCAACTGTTTCTGAGAATCTGGAGGAGAACAACACCGTTGCTCGCAATTTGGATGCGCTTCATCTTTTATTGAACCAATCACAAGTAGGAGAATCCATCCAGAGCTGGATTTGGAACATAGTTTCTGGCAATGAGGGACTTGACAGAATTCAGCGCATTGCTAGGTTTGCTGCTGAAAGTGGTTGTGTCGAGAGGAGACAAGGGACAGGAGAATGATCAAACAGACATTCTGCGTCGTCCAAGCAGCCAAATTACAACGTGTCTCAGATTTTACTGATCTCCTTGCTGCTTCAGGCTTTGATGGAGACTCTTCTCTTCATCTTCCCAAATACAATGTTTTTAATTTGGAATTTTTCATATAATTAGATTGTTCCATTTCATATTTTAATACACACAAACTGCTTTCATTATATTAGTTGTGTACTTTGCATGTATCTTCTTTCTTCTTGCTAAAGTACGTCTAGTTATAATCCTAATCATACTCAGCAACATATCTCCACAGATTATAAACTGTGATTTCCTGTTGACAAAATAATGGTAAACCATATAAAATACAAGTATCTTTTAAGCTAGATGGATTATAAGTCCACACGATATATTCAACTATTATTTATTCTGGGCTTCTTCTGATTACAGCACACGCTTCGCTCTAAAGCCTGATCAACAATACACCTACTCGTCCGGTTTGGTAGTATGATTCCGTTTTCAAATTATCCGGTTTGGTAGTATGATTCTGTTTTCAAATTATCCGGTTTGTGGCATAACTCCATATTTCACATTTTCGCATAACTGAAACTTGATTCTCCAGAGAACCGAACAAAACCAGATCCATATATATAGATAAATCAAAGTCAAAATCCAATTCATTCACTAACCAACGTAAACTACTTAACCAATTAAATCGCTTCTCAAAACCGGACGAACTAAATAAAAACATAAAAGTTATGTTAGTAATTTGGGTACAAGGGAATCATTCATGGGAGCAATATTAGTAACGATTTCTTGCAAGTGTTTGAGTTGAGAAATAGTTTAAGGATTATAACAACAACAACAACAAAACAAACGTTTCATGATCAGCTGCTATCTCAATAATCACATTTCTCCTTGAATGATCGAGGTTGTTACTTGGAACATTTCACCAGCACCTTCGTAATGACTTGTTGAGGAGTGCGAATGTAGAGGAAACTATGTTATTGAAAGAAACTGTGGGGTGGCAAAAGCAAGCGCATTTTGGATTCTTACAAATGCTTCGAATTCGAATTTTCGATTCAAACAGCTTCATTTATTTCTGTTCGACTTTTCTATCCACCTCTACTTTAAACGTAGAATCATTTTGGGTTTATTCTATTCTTTGGTTGGTTTACTTGAGCAAAACATGTTTTATTAGTGAGGCAAAGTACACGCGTTCTTTCACTTTGGTCTTTTTGTCTATATTCGCTTTTAAGTATTTATTCCAAAAGCTGTTACAATTGAATGAAAGGGACTCATAATTATATTCAGATACATAAAGCCATCTCAAAGTTTAATAGTACTAGCTTATTTAACAAGAAAAAAAAACTTAATTAATTTTGCTTAACAAGAAACGAATTATTCTTCAACATGATTATTATTTAAATAAAGCAGCTAACCGTGAACAAAAGAATCAAAAAGGCAAAAGAAAGAAAAAGAAAAAGCAGAGAGAGAGAGCAAGAAGAAGTGAGACTTGTGTTCTTCCGGTGTTTAGCTTCTTTCTTTGGCTTTTTGTCTTTTAGGTTCTTGCCTTTTTCCGATCAATCAGACCAATCCCTCACTTTTGGCATCTTCGTCTTTCATCTTATTCTCTTTCGTTGTCCTCGGATTTTTTCTTTCTTATATTTCTGGGTAATTCTTCAATTAATTCCTTGTTGCAATCAGACAGAGAGAGAAAGAGATGTATAATCAGTTGGCAATATCTTCTTCTTCATCATCTTCTTCTTCTTCGTACTATGAATCCTTGAAGATTTTGGAAGCTGATGTTCAACACGCAAATACCTTGTAAGTCCTTTTCTGGGTTTCGTCTCTATTCTCCAAAAGTTTAAGACTTTAGTCGTTATAGTTCTGATTAGTTGAGCTAAAAAGTAGGTGAATATTAACAACCCAGTTGAGAATTTTGGAATTTTGGGGTCATTTTCTGGGAGTTGTGTAATCTCTTCTCATCAAATTTCGGTTATTTTAGGAAACAATGATAAATTTATGTCTAATTTTGTAATAGCTATTGAAGATTGTAGCATTCGCAAATGGAATTTCTTGAAAGTTGTTGTCGGCTTGATATTCTTATTTCAGCAAATTTACAAGCTTTTTTTTTGGCTCAGGGTTCTTTGTTTACTTTTTGTCTTTGTTTTCGCTGAATTGTCTATGAAAACTTGAGCTTATCTTTTCAGGGCAGAAGCAATTCCAATGGGGAAGAACAATGTGCGGCTTCAGATGAAACTGGTTCATAGTAACTTTGCTTCATTATTACTGATCTTGCTCCGGTGGATTGATCTTTCTTGCTCATGTCTGGTTCCTCGCTACTTCAACCTCTTTCATGTTCTTGTCTACAAGGTTAGTCCTGTGATCTCAAAGTTTCTTCCTTTTTTAGGGCTTTCAATGTTCTGACTATGATGAGCTTTTAGTTTTCTGAAATTTCTCATTTTTTTGTCATCTTTGCTTATAAAGGTTCATTCTGATGGACAACCAAAGCTCACCACGCACGGAAGGAAAGCAACTATCAGTGAGTTCTATGGTAAGCAAATCTGTAACCGTGGCTGGAAAATGTTACAATGTTTTGTTGTTTTTAGCTTAAGCTTGTTGTGGAAGTAGCCATTCTCTTCAAAAGGTTTCTCAATTTCAGCCACTTAATAGATCGGTTGACAAATCGTGGGTGTGATAGGAATGCAATTGAATGTTTGATATGAGTCTATTTGCGGGTTTTTGTGTATGCAACTTTGGTCCTAACGTTTTGTGTTTTGAAGGTGTGATACTACCATCACTTCAGCTATTACACAGCAACTTAGACGAGTTGGAAAATGCAGACATTGGGTTTGACCTTAAAAGACTCAGCAAGAAGATAACAAAAGAGGCTCGCAGTAATAGATTCAGCAATGCCGGGTTAGAGCGTGAGGAAGAATGCGGAATCTGTTTAGAAACTTGCACAAAGATGGTGTTGCCCAATTGCTGCCACTCAATGTGCATCAAATGCTACCGCAATTGGTACACACACTGCAGTTTTGATACAGTTTTTGTGACCTGATCAAGGAACTTTAACTTACCAAATCTCCATTGATTCACATATGCAGGAACTTGAAGTCTCAGTCATGCCCTTTTTGTCGGGGAAGCATGAAGAGAGTGAACTCAGAGGATTTGTGGGTACTTGCTGGTGATAATGACGTGGTGGATACAAGGACGGCTTCAAAGGAAGATTTGTTCAGATTCTACCTCTACATTAATAGCCTTCCCAAGGATTACCCAGAGGCTCTCTTCTTGGTTTACTACGAGTACTCAAATCTGATTTAGAGGAATCTGGACAAGCAAAAAACTTTGTACAGATTTTTAGAATGGTAAATGTTATGTATAGAATGTAAAACTGTGTTTATGCTTTGGGATGATTTGATGCAAAATGCCAAAGCTCTCAGCTTTTACATGCCTTATAAATGTGAAATGCGACCAATAAAAAAAAAATATTGTAGAAAGGCTTGAAGACAGCACAGAATAAAGATCTCTCTTTTCATCTTCTTCCTCGCAACCAAAATTACAATCTTGAAGCGTATAGGCTATAAATTATAATAAACAAAAATACTCTCTAATGCGGGTGTTTTGAATAACAAATGAAGAACCTTTAACAAAAGCAAAAACGCAAACATAGTTTACAAATATATATGCTCATCTCCAAAGACAGTTTACCAGTAAACAAGGTATAGAGAAACATTGTATCAAACATTTTAATGATAAGTAGATTAAGGTAGTAGGCAGAGTAACTTAAACCGGTATCGTTTGCGATGCAGAAAGAGAGACACGACGAGCATGAGAGTTTCCTTTTTTCAGTCTCCTCGTCTTCTCTTTCCATAGTCTGCATCTCTTGACCTGGACCTATGATCATCTTCTGCCATTCTTGATCTGCTTCGAGATTTCATAGAAGATTGTCCTCTATCGTACTCATCAGAATCACGGTCTCTCTGCTGCTTATACTCGCGGTGACTATCTTTCTCTTCACGGTGACTCTTGTGTCTTCTATCACCACTACTCTCAGACCACTCACGTTCCGTGGTAGCCCGTTCTTTATCTCGCGATGGCTTATCTTCTTTCTCCTGGTTTTCATCTTCATAGCCACCATATTCAGAGCCACCCTCTTCACCACCTCCTCCTCCATTAGCCTCGTTCCACATCGCTGCTGCATGAGCTCCATTCATCCCCGAGCTTCCCATCGTTCCCATTCCCGTGCCAAAAAAAGCGGGATTAACATGAGGAGCAATCCCAACCATTCCCATTGCATTGACACCAGGATAAGAATGAGGCATCCCGGGGTAAGCAAGACCTGAGAACCCTCCATAACCACCACCACGACCCATGAATGTAGGATCAAACCCACCAGCTCCCATCATACCCTGTGGATGCATCATACCCCCAAATGATGGACCAGCAAGTCCAGGCCCATACGGTCCAGCACCAGAACCGTTAGCCATGTTGTTTATCCCTCTACCTCTCATTGCACCACCCCAAGGACCTCCACGGTTTCCCATTCCTTGGCCACCACGCGCAAATCCACCTCTCCCGTAATTTCTTCCACCGTCTCCATTTTGCGTATTCATGTTGTTGTTGTTGTTGTTACCTCTTCCCATTCCTTCATTCAGAGGCCTTCTGTTTTGAATTTGGTTTTGTCCTTGGTTTCTCCCTGTGAAATTAGCTCCCATCTGCTTCAGTGTTTCAGGAGAAGCAAAGGCTACAACACATGCTTTACCATTGAAAACAAAACCATTCATTCCTTCTTTGCAAGCGGCTGCAGCAGCTGAATCATAAAATTCCACTTGACAATAACCTTTAGATTTGCCACTAACTCTCTCGTCGAAAAACTTGATCTCTTTGACTCTTCCATACTGAGAAAGAACACTCTCAATCTCTGCATCAGTCGTCCACCAATGTAACTCTCCCACGAAAAGCATGGTGTTCCCATTGTCCACAACAAACGGCTGCGTCGGGCTTCTGTTCACCATTGCATTTGGATTCGCATTCATCTGGCTAACAGGTATCTGCTGAGCACCTTGAGGAACAGCACCGTAGGGGTTATGCACAGGCGGCTCAGGCACATTTACTGCATTCCCTGAAAAACCATGGGTGTTTAGCACAATAGATGTCGATCCTTGTGGAATGACTTTGTTGGATTGGACATCAATATTCGACCCTTTTGCTCCGAAAGGAGATGCTTGTGGATAAACATCTGATCTTGTCTCTGGTCCACTGATTCCATTATGACCCCCATCATTACGGTACTTCCCTTCAACAGTAACTCCAGATACATTTGCCATTCTCGGTTCAGCAACATTACTATTCTGAGCTTGAATATTTCCACTACCTGTACCACCGACTTGAGCTGGTGTTTGAGGCTGATGATGAGCTTGGAAGAAGCTCTCGCCCACATTAACATCGCTATAGAGATCATCATAGTCATCATCTTCACCCATCAGTTCTTCATCCGCTAGAGCGGGAATAGTTCCGCTTCCTTGATGTAGTAGCTTCTGATTACCTCCATAACTGACGTTTTCTTCACTCATTGGATTCATATAAACTGGCCAGAAAATACAAGAAGAATTAAGAAGCGTAAATTACATAAACAATCCTCTACTATATAACCTCTCTTGCATGTTTGTTTTAACTTAAACAACAGAGCCTTTCATAGAAATTACAAATCTGCCTATTCAATTAGGCTGAGACTTTTTACAAGCAGTTGATGAGCATCAAAGTAGATATGTGTCTGTGCAATAGTTTAGATCTAAAAAACAAAAACAGGACTTTTAGATTTGAGATCTGTAATTTGGGATCTAGCTCGACAAATCCTCTCTCCATTGATGGATTTAAACAAGGATGTTACAAGATTCGTATACAAAGAGATCAAATTACATACAAAGTATGATTTACAATGAAGGGGGCTACACATATTTAACCCATTTCGGAAAGGAAAAAAAAAAAAAGAACAACAAATAGAGAATTCTCTAACATTAGGGTTCTTACAAAATCGAAAAGAGATAAACAGATCTAGGAGGAAAGTTACAATTCAACGAGATACTGAGAACATCGATTAAACCCTATAAAGCTTCGAAATCGATTTGCATCTCGAAATCGAGGATCGAAAGGAAAAGAAAAACCAACGCTTGCTTACTTTTACTCTTGCTGCTGGGCCTCTTCCGTCTATGGGATTTGAGATTCCGACAAGCTCCGGGATTTGTTCTCCGCGAGAATTACAGCTTCCCCGACGAAAATTAGGTTGAGATCGGAGGGAGAGTCGTCTTCGTCGAGACTCGAGATGTTCTTTCTTATCCGATACGAACAAATGAAACTATGGCTTCGCCGTGATGCCTTTTTGTTTTGGTCTTAATTTTTTTTTGTCAACAGTCATAACAAACTATTATTTACATTTTTTAAAAGATTTAACTTTCAACGGATCACGAATTAAAAAAAAAACTAGAAAATATTTATTTGACTTTTGAGAATGACTACTTTACGTGTTTAAAAAAAAATATTTTCTTGACGACAAAAAAAAATAAAAATAAAATATTTTCTCACGTCTAATTTACTCATAAAGATTTGAACAATTCAATGATTTATGCAAAAACTATTTAAAGTTTATTAATAAGATAAATGATTATCTATGTAATATTTTGTAATAGGAGAGCAAACTTAATTGTGTTCAATGATGGATCTATGCATAAGAAACAAAAGTTGGAGATCTTGATTTGCTTGGGTTTGCTAATCACGTTTAATAATCATGAAGTTTTCTATGGAATTTGATGCGTGTGTAAGTTCATATAGTAAATAAAAAAACTTGACCTCTACATACCTTTTTTCTTTTGTTCATATAAGTACTTATTAAATTAGTTCTGCATGGCAAAATTTAAGGTAACAGTCTCAGTTAATATTAAATTAGGAAAAACAGTTGCACTACAACACCAACGATCTACAGTTAAACTTCTATAAATTAATATTGTGTCAAGACTGCAATATTCTATTAATTTATTGAATTATTAATTTATCGATATAAAAATTAACTTGAAAAACTAATTTGAGACTAAAGAAATATATTAATTTATCAAATATTAATTTATAGAGTTTATATTGTAGTTATAAACTTGGGATTAATCTTATAACCCAAATAACCAAAAAAAATAATAATAACAAACCAGATATTGAGTTTCCAGGAGCTTAATAAGAAACATACTTTTCATTAAAAACATTAACATACAAAGAAAGTTTTTTGATACTATAGTATTACCAATACTCATCTTATTTTGGAACCATATTCATTTTTAATTATTATAAACTGATTTGTAGTATTACATGCAGTTTCAATTATTTTTTTTTCTTTTATATATTTGACATGTGTAAAGTATATAAAGAGATTTAAAAGTATTAGCAATAAAAAAAATAACTAAAGCTGATGAAATGCCTCAAAAAAGGGCAACTCTGTGCAGTTACTCTATGAGTATGCCAAGAATCTCGATGTCAGCTGCACTCACTTCACAAAGTGTGATCTTCAACTCCTATCATTGCCTCCTCATCAAACTGAGCACAATTCTACAAAAACAATAACATAGATCAAAGATGTTTTATAATAGAATGAATGTTTTTCCCATTGTTTCCATTCTCGTGCCGAAATATTTACTTTTTAATGATAAAAATTTGTTGGATTGTACAAATTTTGTATTATATTAGAAAACACATCAATAAAAATAAAATGTTTGAATTCATTTTATGTGTAAGTGTCTACAAAGATGAACATTAAAAAACAAAATGTATCTATAAAAGTTAATATTATTATTTAACAAAACCATCAAAGAAATACATACAAAAACTTATCTCTAAAATCTAATATTTTCTAGTTTCTTGTATTGTTCGATGACATAGTTTACAATATTTGCGATTGTGATTTAAGTCTAATTTTGCATAGTCAACTTAGTATTTCAAGATTTAATTTGCTTACACTATACCTGAGGAATAAATCAGTCAATTTCATATAGTAGAGGAATTATATGAGCATTTTTCCGGCTCTAGGCCCATGTTTATTACATTATAATGTTTATTATAGTATAACGTGAGCACGGTTCTGGCTGGAGGATTATTTATGAAACCGCTTCAGTTTAGCTTCAATACATTCCCTTGAAGACTGGATTTGTACGGCATATGCTTGCTCCACATTCCTCATACTCCTCTTTCGTTCTGCAACTCTGTCAAACAAAAGAAACACATCCATTTTTCTTTTCAAACCGATGAAGCCGGTGTTGAATCTAGCGTGTCTCTAAACTGGTTTCTAGTCATTTTATAACCGATTTCAACTCAACAAGAACAGCACAAACAGCTAGTTTCTGTAATTTAAACAGGAAAAAACAAATTTTACATACCGCGAAAAACTCAGGAGTTGATGAAAGCACAGAGCCTCCAAACCAAACTGCAAACCTCTGGACAGGGTGGCTCACGACATTAACCTCCACCGGTTGAGACTGTTTATATATTATTATAACACAGAGGAAATGGAAAACGTTAGATATAAATTACAAATATATCTGTTTACTTTTATTTGCGATCCAGCGTACACGTTATTTACCGTGATCTCACCACCCGTACGAGCGTTATTAGCAAGAACACGAGCATCAACTATCTTCTTGAGATCTCTTTGTAACCTTCTTCCGAAATCTTTGAACATAGTCGAACCTCCGGACAACACTATATTCTGATATATTATCACAAATTCATCAGTACCGAGAAAAAAAAATCCCCAGGTCGGAAATTATCTTACAACTCTGACCAGTCTGTATTTCAGACCTTATATAAAGCTCTTCGTGTATCAATTGGTGCAGACTGGATACATTTGTCTATTACAGCTGGTAAAGCGGTTGTGAAGTCATTGCTGTATATCTCTGGATTAAAAAAGACCTGTAGCAGCAAATCCCAACATTAGAATCGATAATAGCAGAACACATGCGCAAGAACATTTATAAGGGATATTCTGTTCTGCTAGTTCTAGTTACTCTCTCGATTCTCATACAAAGGATTCAAAAGTTTGATCCAGAAACAAGATTAGTGGTTCCAGTAGAGACAGCTGAACACTAACTAGATAAGAATCAGTCCCAGCTAGTATTCTTTTTAGCATATTGGACTGAGTAACTGACCTACTTTTAGTTTTTAATAGAGCATCATTTATGCCAGCACCGTTTAGTAATCAGAACAGAGTAATAACTAATAACAAATCATGAACAACAAACAGACATATCACGAACCCATCTTACTGGAATTGCCTTAATTATAATGAAACTAGTAAAGAAACCCATGGCCAGCCTATCAACTTAGGATTTTTTTATTAACAGAGAATGGTAACAAACCTCAGGTCCAAGGAATCGTTCATATCCCACGTCACAAGTGTATGGTGCACCAGTCTTTGGCTTAACACCTTTCCATTGTTTAATAAACTTTCCTGGTTCTTTGTCGTGCTTATTAAACTCCTGCAACCAAATGAATGTTCAGTTATCTGTATCAATCTTCCTGTGTTCAATGTCAAGCGTTTCAGCATATAGGCCAGTAATCAATTATTTGACTAAACATTAAACACTAAACATTACCTTTACGATGTCTGAGCAAGTGTAGCAGTACATTTCCTTCACTTTACGGGCTACATCAAATGAATCTTCTGGTGGTATATTCTCACCTCTTTCCTACATTAAATATCGAACTGAGAAAGTTCTATGAACGTAATACATTAACTTGAACCTATAAACACCCTCTTGAAGTATCTAACAAAAAATAACAGGACAACGAGCTACCATCCAGCGCGAAATTGGATTTTACTCATGTAACCGAGTAAGTACTTAACATGTCACAGAGAAAGATTTAAAACCAACTACAGAAGAAGAAACAAAGATAAATTAGTACATACCCGCATGAGTTGCTGGATAAAGAGGGTGACATCTTTGCCAGCAATCGGAATCGACTTGATACAGCTCCCAATAACATAACCTTCTGCAACGGGTACCACATGAGTTGCCCCATCTCCAACATCTACTACAACCCCTGTCATCTCACACTAAGAAGAACCGTAAGTCAAATTAAGAAGCGAGCGTAACAAGACAGAACAAAAGATAAGAGAACATGTCCAACATTTGCCAAAATCCCATAAAACTAAGAAAACGTCAAGTACTGGAGGAGTTACACTATTAGATTTTTTATAAACTCATCCACCCTAAAACAAAACTGAAATGAGTATAACAGAGTATTAACTATCCATGACCTCGAATTTTTTGAAGATTGAGACAGTCCACAAGCAAACATAACAGAAGTAAATATCCCAGCAAACAACATAAACACATGGAGAAAAGAAATGTCCGACCTACCTTTGATGTTGTGTACCCAGCTGCAAGTGCAAGCACAGAATTAACAGCAATGTAAAGCCCAGGAACATTGAAAGTCTCGAACAAAATCTCCCCTGTGTATTCTCGACTCTCAGGAGGAGTAAGAGGGCTTTCGGTGAGAAGAAAGTAATGATCCTCAGGATCACATCTCAAATAGTTGAAGATACACTGCTGCCAATATCTTTCCATAGCATCCCAATCCTCAACTTGACCATGCTCGATTGGATAATGAAGATTATAGGTACTACTAGACCGTGATTTCGTAAGAGCTTCGTCTCCGATAAAGAAATCCAGATCCGCCGCAACTCCGGCATTGTGCTGGACTGTCCAGTTTCCTTTTAAAGAGCTCTTGGATTGATTCAAAAACGACTCGTTAACCGCAACTACTGTTGGAAGGATAAAACATGGCTCTACATTACCCGCAAATCCCATTTTTGTATACCTGCAATACACACACACACACACATGAATCTAAATCAGTCACATAAACAAATCACAAAAAAGGAAGAAGATCTGGTTGCAGCATTTCCTCGAGCACGTTAAGCGCATCAACTCAATCACTGACTTACCCAGTTCCATTGTCGATTACAACAGCGGGTCGAGAAGTCGGATCCATAGCAGAAACTACGCCGGCGATATCTGAATCAAAGACGCCTCGCCAGACGGTGAAGGTGAAGCGTCTGCTATTGATGAGATCCAAAACAGTGTTTAACGAAAGAAGGCTTCTGATAAACAATGAGAGATTCTGTGAAATTCAGCGAACCCTTCGTTCAGAACTTCAGATCATACGGAAAGTCGCCGGCGTCGGTCGAATCGTGCGGAGACTTTTTCAGATAGAAAACAAATGCACTTGATAAAATTACTTCGGTTTATCTGAACCAAACCGAATCGATAACCAATATTAGTTTTTTAAACAAATCAAATTTCACTAAAACTGAAACGGAAAAGATTATAAAAATCGTTTATTGTTACTGTTATGACAATCTTAATTCTCAAGTGATAACGACGTTTCAACTTCGGGTTTTGATCCAGCAAAGTGTTAGCGAAACATTTACTTTTTTGATAATAAGTAGTTTGGTTTTTCCTTATGGATTAGTATTAGCTTTTAAAGAAAAGGAAATATGTTTTAACAAAAAAAGGAAATATGTTCGAAAAATTAAATCTATAAATAACGTAGTAGCCCATTCATACGTTTAGTAAACAATTTTTTATAATACGAGTACAAACTCTCTCATTCTCTCAAGTCTTAACCACATCTTCTTCTGACCTAATTCTTCTCACGATACGATGAACATTCCGAGGGATGTCGAGCGGGTTCCAAGGCCAGCAGGATATGGAATGAAACAGTAATGGCCATTCACAAGGTATTGGTGTTGACAAGTGTTTTCGTGGGAGTCTTCTATAGGCTTAAGCAACATCGTAGGAGCAGTGATGATACTTATGACACACTTTTGTTGTCATTGTTGTAAGGATTTTTAACTTCTCCTGATTGCTTAGATCTTAGGATCTATTAGATGAATTAGAAACTTAAAGAACACAAAAGTTTGATCACCCAGTTCACGGTCTCGAACCGCTACGTCTGGGATGGGAACCGTCTCCCACAACCTCCACTATCAATCAAAGAATACACAAACGCACTAGCCGGTGCTCTCTTTGTGTTTCAGATACAAGTAATAGATTAGAACAATAGAAGAAGAAGACTTGAATCACAACACAAAGAAGACACGAACTTCCTTTGGTGCTCTCTTGGATTCCCTTTTCTCTCTTCTCTAAATTGCTCTCTCTCTCTATCTCCAACTTGTACTCACGGCTTGTGTTTTCTTTTTTTCTGTGTTAGGGTTTCTTCAAGGTCTCGGCTTCCTTAAGTAACGCCACTGTTACCGACTTGCTTGTTCACGTACATACTTACATTGTTAATGGGCTTTGCAGATATCTGGCCCAACTTCTATTAATGTCTTAATTTCAGATTTGGACCCAAGAGATAAATGACTGAGGCCCATAAACTTACAATCTCCACCTTGGGCCCAGTCAATTTTCCTTTCTCCTTTTTCTATTCACGACAATTCCTTTGTCGCTGCCCATCAATGCAAAAAATCATCTCCTCCCTTATTCGATTGTGAACAACCCAGAAAATGAAGCTTTCCGATCAGATTCCCATAAAGTTTTCTGTCACCAACACCTTGCAATCCTCAGGAGCTCGCGATTGATTATTCCTTCATGACTCCATCTTCAATTTTGCTATCTCGGTTGAATCATTGTCACCTCGCCGAAGTCTCTGCAATTTCAGGTGAGAACTTTATCTCTTTACTTTCCAGGTGCTTTCCCTTTCGCCGTTGAAGCCTATAACCCTAATTCCTGGTTTAATTCTTCTCTGATAGTGAAACTAGATAAAAAATTTCCTCCGACCAGAAAATTTTCATCTCCTGCGATTCCTCTGTCGCAATTATCCTCTGTAATCTCAGGTATCCTCAATTTCCTCTTCATCTCCTTGCTGTGATGATTTGAAATTGACCCTTTCTGAGATTCCCAATTCTGAAATTTCAGTCCTTTATTACGCAGTAGCGGAAAAACACAACTTCTCCGATGAACTCAGGTAACCCTCTGACCTGAATCATCACCTTTTCTTCTCTGTATCTTAAAATACTTCCAAGACACCATGAAATCTTAATTATTGATTTCATACTTCGTAGCTTCTCCAGAAAACTTGATTCATCTTTGTCGACCTGTTGATTCATCTCATGTGCACTGAGCTTTGAATCAACCTCTTCATGAATCACTACCAGCTACTCCACCTGAAACTAATCAGTTTCAATTTCATCTTCTTTGCAGCTCCTTCCGATGAACACCCCATGTTCTTCAGCTACTTAGATGACCTCAGGTAAGTCCCTTAACCTGAACCTTGTACTCTCGACTTGCTTCCCAGATTCATGAAAACACAGCTCACTTGTCTTCCCTTGAATCTCCCAACAGCTCCACCTGGAATCAAAGTCTCCTCACCATGATTTCAGATGCCTACAGGTAACTCCTCTAATCCATTAATTATCGACATAAGAACATTTCCGAAACCGACCGTTTCTGTGTTCTCCTGCGAGAGTACCATGCCAATAATATGGAGTTACCTGGAGCTGTACCAACTTTCAGACTGTGTTGAGAAGATCGCAGCAAACCTGAAACTTCTGTTCAGGTACTGCTTTAGTTACAAAATCTGTTGAACTTTTGCTCCTGTGAACCGTAGATAAAACTATATTTTCTTTAGCTCTATCTCCAAAGAAACCTGTTCCCAATATCTTAGAAACTTTTCCCAAATCTTTCACCTCAAGTTCTTTGTTCAAACCCTCTTCTTCTCCAACAATTTTCTGATCCATCCGCTTCTCACTTTCCAAGTTATCATCCATTGAAGATTCTGCCTCAGATTCTTCTTTGCTCTCCTTAGACTCACTTTCTTCCGTACTCTCCGTTTTTTCTGACGAAGAAGAGTCTCCACCTTGAGCTGATAAACTTTCCTTTTTAAAACCATAAGGAGTTGGTCCTTGAATCAGATTCTTGTTAAATGTCACCTTCTTTGACTTGTCCTTTTTCTCTTCTACCTCAGCTCTTTGCACGTTCACGTCAACCTTAGAAACTGTGCCTAGAAGATAATACAAACCACCTTGGTATTTTCCAGATATTACCTTTTTCTTGCCTTTGTAGAACTGAACTTTGAAGTCACCTCCTTCATATCTGCAACCTGATTTCTCTAACATCCCATAAGAAATAAGATTTCTACTCACTTCTGGTATGTATTTCACATCTTTGAGTATCACTACAGAACCATCTGGATTCTGAATCTGAATCTTTCCCATTCCTTTGATGTCGCAATGAGTGTTATTAGCCATCAGAACTTTACCACCATCAAACTCCTTGAAATCAAACAAGACTTCTTTGTCTGGTGTACTATGGTATGAACAGCCTGAATCCATAATCCATTCTTTCTTTGTATCTTGAGTGCTGACACTTAACACCATTGGTTCCTTTGAATCTGTTGCAACATTTGCAGAATCTGCAGGTTTCTTTCTATGAGGACATTCCCGCTTCCAATATCCTTCATCTCCACAGATAAAACAACCTTTGTTGTTTTTCTTTCCTCTACTCTTAGACCTTCCTCTTCTATTCTCTGACCTCTTTTCTGATCTGCCTCTAGCCTCAACATATAACCCTTCTCCATCTGATCTTGAAAGCTTTTCATTTTCAGCCAGCTCTCTCTCCTTAGATTTTGCAGCACTAGCTACTTCCTCCAACTCAATAGCTTCCCTACTATACTTAAGAGTATCTTTTAAAGAATCATACCTAGGGGGAAGAGAGTTGAGTAGCAGTATTGCTTGAACTTCTTCCGGTATCTCAATGTTGAGGATGCTCAATTCTGAAATCAGCTTCAAGAAGTCATCTACATTCTGATCAATTGATCTTGAATCCTGCATTCTAAAAGAATACACTTTAAGCTGAGAATGGACCCGATTAGGCAAAGTCTTTGCCATGTAAAGCCTCTCAAGAGTAGCCCATGCTTGAGCTGCGGTTACGCACTTGTCTAGTTTCCTTAAGACATGATCTCCAACGCACATGAAGATAAGATTCAACGCCTTCTCATCTCGCTCCAGCCTTGAAGCTTCATCTTTGCTCTTTTTCTTTATTGCCTCTGGATCTTTTTCATCCACGTCTTTGGATGTCGGTTCCGTAAGAACATCTTTCAAACCTTGAACGGTTAAGTACGCGAGCATCCTTTTCTTCCAGATCACGAAATCACCTGATCCGTCGAACATGCTCACCTCCATCTTTTGTGTCGTCATCATTGAGTTTCTAATCTAATCCTTAAGCACTCACAACCAAACCTGGATGCTCTGATACCACTTGTAAGGATTTTTAACTTCTCCTGATTGCTTAGATCTTAGGATCTATTAGATGAATTAGAAACTTAAAGAACACAAAAGTTTGATCACCCAGTTCACGGTCTCGAACCGCTACGTCTGGGATGGGAACCGTCTCCCACAACCTCCACTATCAATCAAAGAATACACAAACGCACTAGCCGGTGCTCTCTTTGTGTTTCAGATACAAGTAATAGATTAGAACAATAGAAGAAGAAGACTTGAATCACAACACAAAGAAGACACGAACTGT
>NW_006256612.1:11028802-11156837 GCF_000478725.1 Eutrema salsugineum
ACTTGTACTCACGGCTTGTGTTTTCTTTTTTTCTGTGTTAGGGTTTCTTCAAGGTCTCGGCTTCCTTAAGTAACGCCACTGTTACCGACTTGCTTGTTCACGTACATACTTACATTGTTGATGGGCTCTGCAGATATCTGGCCCAACTTCTATTAATGTCTTAATTTCAGATTTGGACCCAAGAGATAAATGACTGAGGCCCATAAACTTACAATTGTTATTTGCATGGGGTGGATTTTATATCATGTCACTGCGCTCGAGGGGATTTCGTACTGGAAAGGTGATGGACTGTCTATCCATCTCTTGTGCACTTGTACTCGTGTCTTTTCTCATGTATTATGTCATCGGCATCATAGGCGCGACGGTGATGTGAATCTTTGAAACTGCTTGTTCTTAGGGTGTCTCTATAGTATTGTCCTAGTGGTGACTGGTGTCTTGTCATTTATTTTCTATTTTTTTCTTTAGTACTGTCCTATGGTATCTTGTACATCTTTCTTGTTAGAGCTTCAAGATTATACTCTTGGCTCAGCTTGTTTTTTCTGGTCTTCAAAAGGTTTCTCAATTTCAACTACTTAATAGAACGGTTGACTCATCGCGCGCGGGTGTGATAAGAATGCTGTTGAATGTATGCTCATCTCCAAAGACAATTTATCTATAGACAAGGTATATATAGCTAGAGAAACATTGTATCAAACATTTAAATGATAAGTAGATTGAGGTAGTAGGCAGAGTAATTTTGAGATGCAGAAAGAAAGACACGACGAGCATGAGAGTTTCCTTTTTTTCAGTCTCCTCGCATTCTCTTTCCATAGTCTGCATCTCTTGACCTGGACCTATATATCAGCTTCTGCCATTCTTGATCTGCTTCGAGATTTTCCTCTATATATGTATAAGGAACACAATTTGGAGATTTTCATTACAAAAAGCCTTGAATTACCGCGTTTAATAATCACCTTTTATAATCCTGATTTTTTTCTATGGAATTTGATGCGTGTGTAAGTTCACAGAATAAATAAATAAACTTGACTTCTAAATAACTTTTTTTTGTTTTGTCTGAAAATACATGATATGACTTCTTCTACATCAAACCTGTATGCTCATGAACCCTAAAGCCAAATGGCTTGAGGTACAAGTAACGGAAAGTGAGTATTTCAGACAAACATTCAGAGGGTACAAGACTAACGAGCTGGTGAAACACTTCTATATTCCACAAGGGTATTTTTGTAGTCAATGGAAACATTTATACAGTTTTGTATACATAAAAATTCCACTTAAATCCCTCTATTGTCCAGAAAAACGTACGTTCAATATGGCCCCATATAGGCCCTTATATGTCGATCAAAACTAGTATTCTATAAACCCGTTTACCGACAATGGAATGCATTCGATGGTCCATAACTCCATATATACTTATCATTATACAATCAGTTAAAATAAAATTCACAATTCAAATCATTTATGAGAACCATGAAAACCAACATATGGTCCATAAGAAACCTCTATCTACGTATCTATCAATCATTACATGATCCACAATCATTTTCTGCAGTCCATTTTGTCTTTCCAAGAGTTCATATTAATCCCTTTTTTTAAAAACATGATTTGCTAGAGAGTGCGACCATCGACTTCCTGATTTTTACATGCGGGACAAATGGGATCTTGGAAGGACGAAGATGGGGCTAGTAATTCGAATTGGATTTTTACAACTTTTCAAGATGGTACAACTAATTTGTCGACAAAAGATTATAAGCTCTAATTTAGTCGATAAAACCAAACAATTCAAAAGTCCAAAAATGTTTTTATATGGTCAGTAAAAACTATTTACATAGTTTTACGACTTCTGGTTACTATTAAAACTCATTATCAGAAAAGAAGAATAACTCATTAGTTATGGTATGTGTGATTTTTTGTTTTTTAATCCATAACAACCTTTTCTACATCAATTAATGTCTGCAGAAAATCAGAAATCTTGCCACAGTCCCTAATAAACCAATACTACTAATTGATTTAACGGTCTACAAATAACCTTAATAAAGTAATATGATCCATACAGTCCTTTCATTGGACTTATTATTCATTAAAAGTTCTCTATATTCATTATAAAATATATATAGTACATCATTGTCATTGATTATTCGTACCGAATATCAGTCTATAAGTATAAATGATGAAATGGCTTATGGCTGTCTCTATTTATAAAATACCGAATATTTTGGTTAGTGAGACCAATAATATTCTAAGAAAAAAATACAGTGGTAATTTTTGTTTCCGACAAATTTGATATATATAGGATATATCTATTTTCTGTGTAAATATAATAACTACCTATCCTCTAGTAGGATTGGTCCATAGAAAACATAATTATGTTGACTCAGAGCATTAATAGTAATTTAATAATTACCATATTTTACTCTCTTTTTTAAATTTAAATTTATTATTTTCATGAATTTAAACGATTCTGAATTGCTCCCTCTCTCTCTCTCTCTCTCTCTTCTGCACTCTGCACACTGCACAAACACAAATTTTTACTGACCATTGCCTTAATTGGATCTGTGAGCCCTCTCTGACATCTCCATTATCTCTCTTCACCTTCCTTTCTCTCTGCTTTTTCTTCATCTTCCTCGTTGAAACCTTCTCTGTAATCTCCGGCTCAAGATTCTCCCATCCGCAGCCGGATCTCGATTCCTCAACTGGAGCTCCATCGTTTACGTTCTGTAATCGCTGTTTTAACTTCTCCGGTTTGGCTTATTTAGGATCTGGAGCTCAATGTTCGATTCGTAGGGGGTGGTTTTTTGGATCAATGTCGTTTATTGATTAGATTGTGAGATATGAATCCTCTTTGCTGCATTGCTCCGGTTTCAATCGACGACCGGACTAACCCCGTGGTGGCGAAATCGGCGGCGAATAAACAGTCTCAGATAGGGTTCGAAGCTATTTCAGTCGCGAAACCTGGTAGCAACCACGCCTCTAAGCCATCGTTCTCAACTCAGGCCTCATGGATCAGCCAAGATCAGCTCGAGAGGCTCTCTTCCGAAGTCGTAGCTCCCGACGACGTGAATCTCGAGGCGAAGGATTCTTCTTCCAAGGGAGGTTTCTTCTTTGGAAATGGCGTCGGTGCCGGAGGTGGGGTCGCCGGGATCATGTATAAGTGGGTCAACTACGGGAAAGGGTGGAGAGCCAGGTGGTTCGAGCTTGAGGACGGTGTTTTGTCGTATTATAAGATCCATGGACCTGATAAGATCGTGATGAATCCGTCCAGAGAGAAGGGCGTTAGGGTGATTGGAGAGGAGTCTGTGAGGTACATTAGGAAAGCTAGCTGCGGCAGCAGCAACCGGCTTGGTGCTTCTGCAGCAGCTTCAAGGCCTTGTAAACCATTCGGAGAAGTACATTTGAAGGTAATTCTAACCATACCATTTGCTTTTTCTTTGGTTTTGGAAGAAGGGAAGACCATCTTTCTTTGAAATGTTTTTTTTTTGTGTCACAATGATTGGCATTTGCATACTGTTTGATTTGTGCTTTGGTGTTGCATGAAAATCATCTAGGGACTAGGGTTTACACGTTTCCGGATTTTACTTTCCTTTCCCTTGAACTGTCAGCTGAGGTTGTAATGCTTTGTTGTAGGTTTCTTCAATTCGTGCAAGCAAGTCTGATGACAAAAGGCTTGCTATATTTACGGGTACAAAAACTCTTCATTTACGTTGTGTTTCGAGAGAGACTAGAGCAACCTGGGTAGAAGCTTTGCAAGTGGCCAAGGATCTTTTTCCTAGAGTGCCCAGCGGTGACATCCTACCCTCAGAAGATACGGTTGTTTCGACTGAGAAGTTGCGTGAACGGTTACTGCAGGAAGGCATTGATGAGGCAGTAGTTAAAGATTGTGAAACCATTATGCTTTCGGAAGTTTCTATGCTGCAGAACCGGTTGCAAGTTCTTATACAAAAACACATTATACTACTAGATACACTGAGACAGTTAGAGGTATGTTTTAGCTCTTCCCTATGCACACATTTTGATATGGACCTATTTATCTTGAAATTTTCCAATTCTTTGCTTGCTTAATTTGACCATAGGCTCTGGTTTAGTTAAACCATATCACTACAATTTCATATTGTGAACATATTGCACCACCGGCCTCTTGTTTGTCGTCCGCATCACTTCATAGTAGAATAATAATTGATGTGTTTAAAATCATCTTGCAGACTGAGAAGATTGAGCTGGAAACCACTGTTGTTGATGAAACAAAGGAGCATGACTCTTGCTGTGGACAGGGAAGACGATTTAGTGGTTAGTGGATTCTCGACGTGTATATTCTCTCAAAAAGTTTAAAGTATATATGGAATTGTACGATCAAAGGTTTTACTTGACTCTGTTGAGACAGTTTTTACGTTTCTAACATCATTGGTTCTCCAACAGATTTCTATTCAGTCATGTCAGAGGTATCTCCAAGCGATTCTGAGGCAGATAATGATAGTCAAGATGGAGCAGATGTTGAATCTGATGAAGATGATGTAGCTTTTTTTGATACAAATGATATCCTATCAGCTGAGGCACTGAGAAGTGCTTCTTATCGTAGCCGAGAAGCTGAAGGATCTATTTATGATAAAGACCCCTTCTTTTCTGACCGCTTGCAAGTTCCCGTTAGGATTCCGCAGTATCCATATGTTAGAAGAAGGGATAATTTACCGGAGCCAAAGGAGAAGGAAAAGCCGGTTGGATTGTGGTCAATCATCAAAGAAAACATTGGCAAAGACTTGTCTGGAGTTTGTCTCCCCGTATATTTTAATGAGCCACTCTCTTCTCTGCAGAAGTGCTTTGAGGATTTGGAGTACTCATACTTGATAGACAGAGCACTCGAGTGGGGAAAACAGGTTAGGTCCATCAGCTCATGTTTTATTTTTAGCACAAATCAGGAAAGAGTGGTCTATTCTTCAACTAGGCGGTTTGTTGTGATATGTTTTGTATGTCCAAACATTTCTTTTCCTGGCCTATTCCGAAATGTCCGTAACATTATATTTTGGACGCATCATCTGATACTTGTCCCCTACCTAATAACTTGCCCTGACTTATCGAATTGTAAGTTCAACTCTCCGTAACTCAATACTAACAAGAAACTGTCCTAATTAACTGAATTATTCTTTTGTCTAGCCTAAATACACAATTACGGCCTCTGCATCTTTTGGGACTAGTGGAACTTATTTTGATGCTATTACGTTCTGGTTTGGGTCTGAAAAGAAGAATGGTGGAAACTAGATTTGCTGTTAGTTCAATATCTATTTCTGTGCTTGCTTTTCTTATTGCTTCCAGCATCTAATATTGTTGTCCACAAGTTCATTGCAACTCTAAATAGTCGTCATCAAAAGCTAGAGAGTTATCATCTTGCGAGTTTCAATCCCAAATCTGAGAAAAAATTGTTTTAACATTATAGTCTTTCTCATTTCAGGGCAATGAGTTGATGAGGCTTCTAAACATTGCAGCTTTCGCTGTATCTGGCTATGCGTCCACGGAAGGCAGGCAATGCAAGCCTTTTAACCCTCTACTTGGTGAGACCTATGAAGCTGACTATCCAGATAAAGGACTTCGTTTCTTTTCTGAGAAGGCAAGTCAACTATCACAACAATCTCTTTTTCTAACTGCAGGAGTTGTATTGACAAATCATGCAGGGAATGTAAAATATGTTGTTACCTATGATTATCTTTCTAAATATATCGGACATATATTATTAGCAACCCCTCACCTTTCTGCCCACATAATTCTCTTGTTCAGGTGAGTCATCATCCGATGATTGTTGCTTGCCATTGTGAAGGACAAGGTTGGAATTTCTGGGGAGACTCAAATATCAAAGGGAAATTTTGGGGAAGGTCAATCCAGCTTGACCCAGTGGGTGTCTTGACATTAAAATTTGATGATGGTGAGACGTATCAATGGAGCAAGGTTACCACTTCCATATACAACATCATCCTCGGCAAACTTTACTGCGATCATTATGGAACCATGCGCATCAAAGGCGGAGGGAATTATTCCTGCAGGCTGAAGTTCAAGGAGCAGTCAGTCATAGATCGAAACCCTCGTCAGGTAGTAGAATAAGTTTTAATTTATACAGTATCAAGAATAACAGAGAAAATATCATATCAAATCAATGGAATTTGTAAATGATCTGCAGGTTCACGGTTTTGTGCAAGACAACAGAACCGGGGAGAAAGTAGCAATATTGATAGGCAAATGGGATGAAGCGATGTACTATGTATTGGGAGATCCGACAACGAAGCCAAAGGGATATGATCCAATGACAGAAGCTGTTTTACTGTGGGAAAGAGACAAATCTCCTACAAAAACAAGATACAATCTCTCCCCATTTGCAATCTCTCTTAATGAGATAACTCCTGGGATGATGGACAAATTGCCTCCGACAGATTCAAGATTGAGACCAGACCAAAGACACTTAGAAAACGGTGAATATGAATCAGCAAATGCCGAGAAACTGAGACTTGAACAGTTGCAGAGACAGGTCATAAAATCTGTGTGTCTAGATCACATCATATAAACATCGAAATCTAGTAGGACAATATGTTAATCTTGATTGATAAGGCTATGTTGTTAGTCTAGTTGATGACCAGGTCACATCATAATCACCTCGAAATCTAGTTGATGACCATATGGGTAAGCAGAGGACTGAATGTAGCGTTTTTATTTTGTGTGAGTTGCAGGCAAGGAGGCTGCAGGAGAAAGGATGGAAACCGAGATGGTTTGAAAAGGATGAAGAAGGGAATTATCGGTATGTAGGAGGTTACTGGGAAGCAAGAGAGAAGAAAGATTGGGATTCAATCACTGACATTTTCAAGAAGCGTACTAACACGGTTTCATCTTCATCTACCTTTCTTTAATCATCTCAGGTTTTTTTTCTGGCTTTTTTTTGTCCTTATATTAATATATAGAAAGATCTTTCACATTATGATCAAAAAAGAAAAAAAAAAGATCTTCACCATTCCTCCATTGTGTTTCTGTGAAAATTTGGCCAGAACCTTTGTTGGCGTGTGTGTGTAATATGTAGATGTCAAACAGACTGATTGGAGATGATGAATCATCCGATTAGGATTCTGGTTTCCATGTGTGGAAAGTCTTTTAAGCATATGATTTTGTTATTAACATTGTTGACTGAGGCCTATACTAATTGTTTTGAGAAATGTAAAACAATGTAAAATTTAAAGTGTAAAACATGATTAACATTGTTATTAACATCGTTGACGGAGGCCTAGCTAATTAAAATGTAAAACTTACGATAATGTTAAGTCAGTGTAAGAATATATAAATTTGAGAACAAAAGCTTTACTTTCATATAAGTTCTGCATGGCAAAATTTAAGATAATAGTCTCAGTTCATATTAATTCACTTAATATTAAATTAGGAAAAACAGTCGCACTACAACACCAACGGTCTAGTTATAAACTTGGGTTTAAGTTTAATGTTATAACCCAACGTAACCAAAAAAAAAAAAAAACGAAATATTGAGTTTCCAGCAGCGTAATAAGACAGGGTTTTCATTAAAAAAAACTAAACTACAAAGAAATTTTTTGATACTGCCAATGTAAATAAAATTTGTTTAACAAGGAGAACAACAATGTCTGATGCCGAGACCTCTCTCTCTCCACAAGATCAAAACTGCCGAGTGCAGACATTGAACATAACAATAATTATGCAAAAATGGAGGAAAAACAAAACTGTGTTCCGTTTTGAGACAAACAAGAAGGATGAGTTTTGCTCATTTTCACTTCCAAGCTTTCCTTCCTCTGAACTGGCTTCCGCTGAGGCTATTCTTCATTTTCTTGGCTCGCTTTGATTTCCCAGCCTTTGATCTTATCGCAGCCAGAGGCATATTCTTCTTGTGCTCCTTCTGTCTATTGCTCGATCCTCCACTCTACGTTTTCATTTCACAATAATTATTAGATCATTAAAACAAACATTCTGTGCTTGTAAAATAACCATTTCTTGTAAGAACAACAACAATAAAGACGAGTACCTTCTTCTGCTTGATGGCAGTCTTGGATTGGTATTTCCCTCGGTCCTCTCTACCGGCTTTAACTAATTCCAGTCTTTGTTCTTTTGTTAGTTTATGCCTTATGTGAGCCTGTGGAAAGAGTACAAAAAATTCAGTTAACATCGAATCTCACTCGACTATGCCAAACATTTTGTGACTAAAACGGAGCTTCTTATATTAACAGCTTACTTCAAGTTTGGCTGGATTGACCCGCTTCTTACTTAGCTGATCAGAATCCGGAACCTTGAATCCTTTTCGAGCCAATGCAATTTTCGCATCCTTCTTTGCCTGTATGCGACACGAGACATTTACAACGTTGGACTCAAGAACAGAGGAAAAGAGCTTCTCTCTCGCGCATATATGCATATATATACCTGAAGTTCTTTGATTTTTCGGAAGTCCTCATTCGAAAGTATGCCATCACTTTCAGCTAATGATGGCTGTTCGCTCTTTGCTTCTGCGAATCTCTTTAGAGCTCGTAGGCTTGTATCAGCAGAGAGGAGACTCGCATCAAAATCTACGATCTTCCTTTTCTTCCCCTTTGCTTTCTCTTTGTTTCCACTATCCTCTACAGAAGAATCAGAAGCTTCTCCATCATCTTCTTCGCTTTCGACCTCCTCGTTTTCCGAATCAGTCTCGGCTTCACCACTGTCATTCTCCTCTTCCTCTTCATCACCACCGATCGTAGTATCAATATCACTATCATCTTCACTATCATCACCATCATTAGAATCTTCTTCAGCCTCGTCATCGGTTCCACATTCATCAGGTATCAGCTCTTGTTCGATATCATTACTGCCAGGCAACTCCACGTTATCATCGTCTTGATCATCATCAGAATCGCTCTCATGATCACTTTCTTGCAATAACTCAACATTGGGAACATTGCTGAAGACATTAACTTCTCCATATTGTTTAGGTTTGGCAACGGGACCTCCAGGACGGCCACGGTCCTTTTTCACTAGAAGCGAAGGGTTGATCTGAAATTACAAAATGCAATTCTTGGTTAACCACACACATCGATTATTTTGTTTGAACTAACCAACAAAATGCTATCGCTACCTCTCTGAACAATGCTATGAGGGAACGAGCTGCTGCTGAGATGGCTTTTTCATGGTTCTTTTTATACAGAGCAAGATCTTGCAGCAATTCTTCTGTCATCAACTGAAGTATAGGAGACAAAAAAAGAAGCAAAAAAAGAATTCAGGAAAAAAAAGGATTAGTGATGTATAACTACATTTATATGAGAATATTAAACCAGAGTTAAGAACTAGTTACCTCGTGAATCCTCAGGCACATTTCTCTTATCACATTAAGTCCGACAGCAATAGCCTGGTTACACAAATGAAAACAATGAATTATAAAGGAATTTATAAATGAGAATGCTTTCTAGTCAAGTCCCTTGATATGAGAAAGCTTGAAATCACACCTCAGGACGTGAACGGTCGTGTACAAACTGGTTCACTATTTGCTTGAAGAGTGGCTCCACGGCATCAGAAGGTACCTGCCCGGGGCAAAATTATTTAAAGGATTGAAGAATGAGAAAAGCAGTAATGCTTTAAAGTTGAGATGTTTCTATACCCCATCATGGCAAGCCTGAACTGCTGCTGCAAGTATTTGTGTAATGTCCTTTTCATGTGGCTGCATTTAAGAACATATTTCAATCAAATTTCAATTAGCAAAAGAAAATTTAAAAGGGCAGTTAGCAAATCTTACCTTAGCATAGTTTTGAAGATAAGAATAAAAGCTTAATAAATGCAACTTGTGAAGACCAATTGTTCGTGCAATAACTTTCATCATCATCAACCTGGTCTGCAAAATTTTTTGAATACATAGGGGAAAAAATCAAATGAGACCGGGAAACCAAATAAAAATTTAGTTAGCTCATATGTTTCCTATTTTCTAGTATGGATGAAGCGAGTTAAAATATAAGAATTTAGGGGGAAAATAGTAGAATTTAGTATCAGCGGAAAATTGTAAATTCTGGCTAAACACTTGGCTAAAGGAGGCGGGTATGAAGTGACTCAGTCGAATTTCATAGATGAAAACAGGGAGAATAATTACCTCAACGCGTTCATTAGTTTTCCCAATGCTCTTGCCAGTTTGAAGACGGGAAAGCAATCTCTCTGCAAATTTCTGTAAAAGAAGTAAACATTCAATTATAGCCACTCGATACTCCATACTCCATACTATCGTAATTAATTTCTCTGCATCATTTAGGAAATGAACCTGCGCATCATTTAGATGATTAAGAGGTGAATAAGTTGAAGTGGTGTTCTCAGACGATGCACGCTGCTTTTTTTTAATACTTCGCATCGCACGTTGCAGTTTAGCTTGCTTTTTCTTCTTGCTAGAAGATGTACCTTTGTTGGTCGCCTATACATCGGAAAGGGAAATTCTTTGACATATAAACTAACCAAAAAAAGTTTCCCCAGATATTAATGCTCCATAATATCATGTAAATATGACCTAGTTTCATACTTATTCGTAATGATAAAAATGATATCGACAACTGTAAAGGTGGAAACTTCCATCAACAACAAGTAAGCGTCTTCTTCAAACTCTTTACTAAAATTCATGCATAATGTTATTTACCTTGTAAACAGCCTCTCTGTTAATCACAACCTGAGATGCTTGCTTTGAATCCTCGTCGTCGCTGCTTGAAGCATCACTATCATCATCTTCGTCAATGTTCTCGTAATCAAGAAGAAACCGAAGGGAAGATATCATGATCCTGAACATGTTAAAAAAGAAAAGTTAGTAATTTGACCGACCAAATCTTATCAAAATATTCCACAGTTAGAAAAAAAAAAAGATATACGTACCTAGGTGAAGTATGAAAGCACGCTTCACAAATCGCAATTGCTACTCTGTCATGTTGATCACCAAGCCAGACTTTTCTCTTGTGAAGCTCACAAAGGGTAACAAGTGCTCTCTTAGCCTTGGTTTCATCTTCTTGCTACAAACAAAAGAAACAAAGCAAAATTATACAATAAACTATAATCGCATCATAAACTCAGTTACACAATCCCATGGAAAGGGAAAAGAAAAAGAATTACCTCCAACATAGCGATCACAATCTTCTGAAGTGATTTGTGCCTCGGATCAGTGACACTCATCTTACGAATGGTTTGAACAATGTGCGAGAAAGCAAGCTTTCGCAAGTTTCTATCACCAAGAGTCTGAATATCCAGAAACAGAGCCAGCAAATCCTCGATGAAAAGACTCTAACAAAAGAATAAAACAGCCAAATCAATCTCAGAACAGACACACACAAAATGGATTGAAAATCAACTATGAATCAGAATACGAGCAGCTCAGATTCCAATCAATCACATTAAAACACAAACCTTTCGATTCATCAGAAGAATCAGGGCTTGCGCAACATGGTTCCGAAGCCCCGACGGCATCGCCAGGCACGAGGTACGGAGTAAATCAGTCAATTGAGCTGGAAATGCGGCGAGCTGCTTCGGGTAAAACGGAGTAACGTGAGCCAGAAACATGGCTCGGTCGCCGAGATCCTTGGCAACGGAAGGGTCGGAGCCGATGCCTCCGACGGAGGAGAAACTGAGAGCCGCCTGTTGCTGAAAGAGATCGACGGAGGCTTTGAACTGTTTGTAAATCAATTGGAGCTCCGTTTCGTAACCTTCTGGGTCACGTTTGATTTTACCTTGAAGGGTAGGAAGGCTGAGCTTCTCGGAGCTCCGGCCAGACGCCTTCAGGGAATCCGGCGTATGACCTAGAGATCCGGCCATAATCGGAGGTTTAGGGAGAGAGAAAGAAACCCTGGAACGGAAAATAAAAGTGAGACTTTTATTTTATATACTTCCTTTTATCATCCTTTAGGTTTAGTTCTTCATACCAGGTCGGTTTAGGATTTGATAGTCTATTAGTCTTTGGTTTTCTGGTTCCGGTTAAGACTTTGAATCTATGGGCTTTTTGACTCGAGATGAATTTGAAACCCACTGTCAATTTCTGAATCCTCTGTTTCAGTGTTTCACCATTGTCTATTTCTCTGGTTTGAGAAATTGAGATCATCAGCTGATTTGAATATAAGACTTTGAATATTTTTATTACATAATTTGATGTAAAGAGAGTACAACAAAATGATAAGAAATACAGCATTGTCTCTTCCTTCACACCTTATATCAATGAGTGATTGTAAGTTTAACTATCCAGAAATAATTTTATAACATTTTCATTCAACTCTAACTAATAGGGGATATTTAGGAAAACTTTGTACAGTTAAGTCTTGTATATATTTTTTTTTAAATAAGTTAAGTCGTGTATGTTACCCTTTCTCTGTTTTTAATTTGAACAAAAAAAACATGCATGAGCGCAAGTTTATAATGTTTATCGCCAAAAAGAAAAATTGATCCAAGTGTATTTTTAATTCTAGACAGTTTATAAGGTTTGTCGCCAAAGACATGAGCGCAAATTTTGCATTTTTAGAAGCATTCTTTGCGTTTGTTGCGCATTTTGCCAACACACAATTTGCATTATCAGCACGAACCTTTACATTTCGTGTCCCACAAGAAACTTCACCTTCTTGAAATAGACCATTTCATCCGTACTAACTGTCTCCAAGAAGACAGCAACAAAAGTGGTGTTCTTAAGCCAAAATATAAAACGCATGAAAACAAGTTTCCTCAAATACTCGTTGAATCTTCTGTTTACTTAATCTGATTTACAAACAAAGAAAGGTTTCACTAGCAGAGCTTGCAATGTCTGAAACCACTTCCATGTCTTTAACAGAGAGAGTTTACAACCATCTTTGTCTCTCCGATGTTTCTCTCGCCTTGCTGGGACTGTTTGTTTTCTGTTGCTTGCGTGAGAAGGTAACGAAGAAGCCAGGGCCAACGGTATGGCCCGTGTTCGGAGTTACTCCAGAGTTCTTCTTTAACCGGAATGATGTCTATGGTTGGGTCACAAGGTGTTTGAAAAAATGTCGAGGTACATTTCTTTACCGAGGAATCTGGCTTGGTGGTTCTTATGGAGCTGTGACTTGTGTTCCTGCTAATGTCGAGTACATGCTCAAGACTAACTTCAAGAACTTCCCCAAAGGTCCCTTCTTCAATGACCGGTTCAGTGATCTGCTCGAAGATGGTATCTTTAATGCTGATCATGAATCTTGGAAGGAGCAAAGACGCATCATCATAACCGAAATGCATTCAACCCGGTTCGTGGAGCATTCCTTTCAGACGACACAGGATTTGGTAAAGAAGAAGTTGTTGAAAGTGATAGAAGGTTTCGCGAGGTCACAAGAGGCTTTCGACCTACAAGATGTGCTCTTGCGCTTGACATTTGACAACATCTGCATCGCGGGTCTAGGTGATGACCCGGGAACTCTGGATTCTGATCTTCCTCTTGTTCCATTTGCTCAAGCTTTTGAAGAAGCAACGGAGTCTACGCTGTTTAGATTCATGATCCCTCCATTTATATGGAAAACGATGAGGTTCTTTGACATTGGGTATGAGAAAGGTCTCAGGAAAGCAGTTGAGGTCGTGCATGAGTTTGTGGACAAGATGGTTGTGGATCGTATCTGCAAGCTCAAGGAGGAAGAAACGTTAGGCAACAGATCCGATGTCCTCTCAAGAATTATTGAGATTGAAAGTCACAAGAAGAGTGATGAAAAAGATCCTTCCATCATCAAATTCTTTAGACAATTCTGCACAAGTTTCATCTTAGCTGGACGAGACACAAGTTCAGTTGCACTTACATGGTTCTTCTGGATGATACAGAAACACCCACAAGTTGAAAACAAAATCATCAGCGAGGTCAGAGAGATCTTGAGACAGCGAGGAGATTCTGTAGCCAGCAAAACCGAGAGTCTCTTCACAGTCAAAGAACTAAACGACATGGTATATCTACAAGCAGCACTTTCAGAAACTATGAGACTTTACCCTCCGATTCCAATGGAGATGAAACAAGCAGTTGAAGACGATGTTTTTCCCGATGGGACTTTCCTAAGTAAAGGTTCACGGGTTTACTTTGCGATATACGCCATGGGAAGGATGGAATCCATTTGGGGAAAAGACTGTGAATCGTTCAAACCAGAGAGATGGATCCAAGCAGGGAATTTCGTGAGCGATGACCAATTCAAATACGTTGTGTTCAATGCTGGGCCAAGGCTGTGTTTAGGGAAAACATTTGCTTACCTGCAGATGAAGACGGTAGCTGCTTCAGTCTTGTTGAGGTACTCAATCAAGGTTGCTCAAGATCATGTCGTTGTCCCCAGAGTTACTACAACCTTGTACATGAAGCACGGTCTCAAGGTCACCATCTCGCCAAGGTCACTGGAAGAGAAGATACACGTTCAAAATTAGAGAATCGAGGTTCACAGATTAGAATTTTATCAGGTAAATACTCCACATACCATATCATGGAGAAGTTACTAGAGTCATGTTGACGAATTCGAGTTTCTTAACTAATATCAAAAACGCAATGTAACCTCTTCACCTCTCATTACCTCAGTGATAATGTACCTGTTTTCGAGCAGCTCATCTTGAAGGCTGAAAAACAAAAAATTCAAATGTGTTTGATGAAAATTAACGTACTTGAAACAATCGTTCATGTTCTGTATAGAGCCTTATTTAACACATTAGCAAAGATTGATGTCATTTTCTTCAAGCAATGGATCCTAATATCAAGTGAGCTTGTGGAATTGGTCTAAGATCATCATCAATTTTTTTTTTTTTTTGCAAGAGGAGACAAACACTCCATGAAAGAACGACTCCAAGCTCGGATCAGCCTAAATCAAATTGATTATGAATAAAACTAATTCCAAATCAATTGACATACTGTAATAAGTCGAAGTTAGGAAGAGATTTTCTATACTTTCAGGACGACTAACAGGTCAAACTACAAAGTCAAAAATTTCCATGAAAACTGAAAGATAGCATTTTTACATGGAAAGCTTTTGGAAACACACCACAATGCTTACTCTTGGTCCGTGCAATAGTTCCCAAACCATGGAGCTACACTAAGAAAACCCAAAGAATCAAAGACCAGCCTTTGCGTTTACACTTTACAGAGGAACGGACCAAAAAACCGGGTTACGATGGAGTCAACAATTGGGGTGATTATTGATCTAAGGAATCAGAATCGGTTTCAAGAAAAAGCCCAAATTCGAAGAAGAAACTGTATCAGAGAGTCATACCATCGACAGACTCATGGGTGGCTAAATATGGAGGCAAAGTCAGTAAATTTGACTCAAAAGAAACGATCTTTCAATTTGCAACCCATAGGCTGCTTCCTTTAGCATATCCGGCCATTGACGCGCGTCCAATTCACGCGCCGCATTTACCATCTAGCTTTAATCGCCGGATAGAGAGGCAATGCCACGGCCGGGAGGCGGCGGTGGTGGGGTAATTATAATTTTACTCCTCTTAACTTTCGCTGTTTACGAATTTACCCCGTTACTTTAGTTATGTGCTTTATGTCAATTTCACTCCTCATCAAATTCTGTTTCTTCACTATACCTCTTGAGAAAGAAAAAAATAGATCGTTTAGTAATCAACTTAATTAGCTGAAGATGAACAAATTTATTGAATCATACATGAAAAGCAGTTATACATTCAGCAATTGAATTTATAGATAAATACTACCATTTTTTTTTTCTCTAATCTAAACGCAATTATTTATTGTAACTAGTTTCTAAAGTTTAAACCAAATCCGACTTGGGTGACAGATTATCTAAGGATGAGATCTGTTTATACAATCCCAAGCTTTTTAGTGGCCTTGTGGCTTTGATGATCTTGAACCATTGGCTCATTGGCTCGCACGAGCTGTCGTTACTCAGACACTTGCAGGCATTAGCCACGACGTTATTGGTTGCGTCCACGTCAAGGCAAATAGAAGTCTTGTTACTTGTTGTCGCAGCTAAGTGCATCCTAGAGGCCGAGATTGTCTGCCATATCGAACCGGGTTTCGAGCAACTAGTCCGAGTCATCGTAACCCGGTTTTTCGGTCCGTTGCTCTGTAAACACAAAAGCTGGTCTTTGATTCTTAGGGTTTTCTTAGTGTAGCTCCATGGTTGAGAACTATTGCACGGACCAAGAGTAAGCATTGTGGTGTCTTTGAGAGATCGAACTACACAGAGTCCGGTTAATGGATGGAAAACCAGATTGTAAGCATCGGTTCGAGGACCCGGTCCTAGTAAACGAAATCAGTTCAGAAGTTCATATATTTAACAAAATATGTTTGAGCAAATCTTGTTTAAAACTTTTAGTAAATCTCTCAATATATGCACCTTGAAGTGGAGATTGAAGAAGAGAGATCTTTTGCAAGAAACTTGAATTTCGAACACTAATCCAATCAGAATCCAACGCACCATAATACTCAATCATCCCGACCACGCCTTGTCTTAAGTAATAACTTCCGGTAAGTGCCCATAGCGACCAGTCGACGTCATTTTCAGCCGCCCAACCGCTTAAGCATCCGAAATAGCGATCGTCATTTGCGTTTTGTCCTCTTTCGTCTACACCGAATTCGCTGAGGAACAATGGAAACCCTTTGTTAAGGAGAAAACCGCCATTGTTTCCTATCCGGTTTAGAACTCGACCGCAGATATCGTTAGGGTTATTGGTCGTCCACGAGTTTCCGTCCGTGAAAGAATACCAATGAAGCTCAAAGACGAGTTTTCCGGTGAAAGATAGTTTTACGGGTCGCGACCTAACGAAGGAGAGATCGGCATCAAAGCTTAGACCGGACAGGACTACAAGTACGTTCTTGTTTGCTGAATGAACTGCTTCAGCTCCTTGTTGCATATACCTACGTATGTAAAAAAATTATTCAAAAATTCAATAAAAACAATTTTAGTTTGCTCAAGCTTTAAATTTATATGTATAGATAACATATCCATATATAGGCTACATAATAAATAGTTACCGTACTTGAACCAATCGTTAACGTTTTGTTTAGGCCCTCTAAGTTCATTCCTAAGACTCATGCCAACGACATTAGTGACGCCATCAAACGTCGTCGCCATTTTACTCAGAGCGGCGGTCCACACGGTGGGATCGAAAAACCGGTCACCGAAAAAACCATTACCGTCGTTGTTGGCGCAGCACCACCCTGGTTTAGTTAGGTGGTTGTCTAATATAACCATCACATCGTTGTTTCCTAATGTAGTAACCACCATCTGCAAAAATAAAATAAAAAGAAGGTTATACTATCATCATTGATATTTCATTTTCACTTTTCTAATATAAGATTGCGGATTCGGTTATGATTGATGATTTTAGACTTGTCATGTTGTCACGTTGGTTTTTAATGGCATGTGAACCCTTGTGTTGATTTAGATGACTTTCCGTGTTACACCCGAATATTTTTCAGTTTTTTTAACTTAATTATTACTTAACTAATTGACGGATTTATCATTTGTAAAATTAACATTATATCTGTAAGACAATTTATTTACAAAATACGAAATAATAGTTTTGCAAAGTTTGGTTGGATGCTTTGATGATACATGATGTCGGATGTGCAACTTATAATGTGAGAAGAACGATTATAATTCTAGACAGAAATGTGTCAACTTGTAATTTGATTATGTGTCATCTAAGAAGAAGCACCATTAGTCTTTTATGTATAAACTTGAAACTATCTGTGAAGTTTATATTTGGATCGGTATCAGGCCTGATCAGTATGATGTTTTGCAATTTCAAGAACCGTATCCCATAAACGAGAATTTGAAAATCAGAAACGAAGAATCAATCCTTCGCTAGATAAATGATCAACTTTTGGGTACGATTTTATTTGTTGCATTATTTATACCCATTAAAAACAGAACAAGTTCACAAGAATATAATTAGTTTATGTGACAGAAAAGGAAAAAGGCCAAACAAACGTCACGAGCGTTATGTGTTCTGGAGATGCTCATTAACTCCAGTTACCCACTACCAAACATTTTTTAGTTAAGAATTTGACTATTGACATATAATTCAACATAGACCTGATTGGCTGATTCCTGAATATTATGCTTCTTTTTTTTTTTAAGGAAAAATGAACTTAGACAATTTTGTAACAATTCCCAACCAAACCCCAACTAATTAAATTGATTATTGAATTGTATATGTAAAGTTTCCTTCAAGTATTGACGTGTTCTTTAGTCAGATTGGTTCTTCTACAAGTTCAATACGTGTAATAGTTTGATAAGCAACATTATGATGAAATTCATTCGTCTATATCAATATGTTTTTAATTTGAATAGAAGTTTTAATTATTAATTAATTGAACTTTGATAATTAGCTGAACAGATTCATTTTAATGTTTAAAAAATGCATTTAAACATAAGTCCATCTATCACCCTATGTATGCCTTGTTAGTTTTACACTATACGAATAATTATCAAGAAACGAATTAATAACAGCTGAGAAATATAGAAAGAAGACTTTGACACAAAAGCTATGTAATATATAAATTGGGAAATTACCTAACCTAAAAAAAACTCATATTTTTTTTGTTGTAGATGAATAAATGTTTGATTATAGGATTTGGTTGAACCCCTCCGATGTAAAAAAAAAAATCACAAAAAAAAAAATTCCATAAGAAAAGAAGGATGCACCATGCATCTTATTTTATCATACATCTTTTCATTTGAAGGAAGTGTCGAGGTCCAACGATATTTCATGGAAACGTCTACTTTATATCTATACAAATTATTTCATCTTTTTCTGTTAATTAGGAAAATATGTTCACATGACACATGAAAAAGGATGTACTGACGTACACGTATATACATATACACTACATTTGCAATAGATACTGAAATCATCTTACTAAAGTCTATACGTTCAGAAAAAGCTTTTCGATACGTGCATTAGAATTTTAATTCGATCCCAATTTTTTCTTTGTTGGTTAAACTAAAATGCAAATGTAACTAGAACAAAATTAATAGTAAAACCTAAAATTAACACAATATTTAGAATCAAAAGATTGGAGATATAATAAGAGTACCTTGAAAGCTTCAATTAGAGAAAGATCAATAATGGAGGGGTTGTTAGTTTGGAAACCAACAATGTCATCTTTAAGACCAAAGCTTTGAAAAGATTGTCTCACTGTGACATTATTAGCCAATGTCTCATTAGTCATCAAATCCAACGGCCAAGTTAACCTAACACAATTGAAACCCATTTCCACTATTTTCTTGGCCACTGCGTCCACCGGTTGCTTGCTCAGCCCTTCCGCCACCACTGGCTGTAGGTGCGAAGGCCAGTTCACACACGCTAGCTTCACTCGTTGACCGTTCTCATCCACGATCCAACGGGAGCTTGTGGAGAGAGGATAAGCCATGTTTGGGATGGTGTGTTGTGCAATGAATGAGAAGAAGAAACAGAAGAATGGGAAAATGCAAAACATGTGTTTTGGCTCTTTCGTTGTCATTTTTTGTTGTTGATGAAGTTGTGTTTTCTTGTTTCTTTTGTGAGTTGGAGATTCATATAGACAATAGTCTTATTTATAAACATAGAAAGAAAGGGTTTAGAAGTAAGTGTCTCTGTCATAAAAAAATTGTTCTTCCTTTACTGTTCATATTTCAGAAACTATAAGGTATGTATTTAACAGTTACTTTAATATTAGTTGGCGTCTTTTCGGTGTTAATCAACGTATGATATATTTAATGCGTTTTCATACGTTTTTATGTCAGTTGGTATATCAAGGTATGTATGATATATTATGACATTCAAATACTTAGCAAAAAATAACGTATGAATAGTTGTATAAGATTTATTTAAATGAGTTTTCTTTAAAAGACCTGAAAGGTATATACGTAGCTAGTGTCTGTATCTACGTCTTATAAAACTAAATCTCAACACATTACCAGATTCTAAATATACATAAACTACAATTTATAGTTTTATTCATATACATTACCGACACCAAATATCATAAACTTTTAAAAGAAATGTCGCTGACAATTAATATATGAACATGCGTGTAACGGTTCTGTCTAATATCCTTGTAAGTATCTAAAGATGAAATAGCCGTTTCCCATCGAAAATAGGACGCATCGACTTGAGCAGTATTTTCACCACACGGTCTTTCCAATTAAAACAAATCAATATATATCTAGTAGTACTCATTCAAACAACAAATCAAAGTTCATATCTGAAATTGTTAAGCCATGTCAGTACTTTTGATGGTTAAACGATTTGAACCATATATATTCTGAATCCTATACATATTATTCTTGCGCATATGTTACGTTTAGGATATCAATAGTATTAAAGATGATGATTTTTTCCCTCGCTGTAAGTTCATGATATACATGATGTAGATTGATGATAAAATTTAAGAGCCTTTTTTTTAATCTTATTTTTGTTGTTGCATTCAGTAGTATTGACATCTAGAATGCTTGAGAGTGGAAGACTAATTAACAGTTTTTCATTTTCAATATACACATGTTCTTTTGTCAACTATGTAGTTGATATATGTTTTTAATGTCTACGTACACAAAACCAAATGCATTTACCAACTATCTGAATATTTAGTATATTTATCTCATGAATTTAATGCCATTTATCCATCTGAGCTGTTATACAATTTACTTTAGCTTTGTACTTCATTACTCTGTATGTAAAATTATTTGGAAGACCATGTTCTTCTAAAAGGAAATTTATATGCAAAGTCCATTCCAAATTATTTGCAAACATTATTCATAATTAAGTTGATAAACATTTAAAAAATAAGAAAGTAAAAGCGTCAAGGAAAAGAAGAATAGTAAGTCGAGTTTGCAAAAAAGTACAAAATTGAGTATTTTTTGTTTCCTGTTCGGAAAAAAAAAAGAAAGAATGGAATTTCATTTTCAAGGTAAAATTACTCTTAAGGAATGACAGATTCGACAAAACTTTTTCACAAGTCAAGAGAGACTTAAAAGCGTTGAAATCAACGACCGTTAAAGTTTAACCTACGTCCAAGTAAATACTCCTTTTGGTGTTTTGTCCATAAACACAAGATTTCTTAAACTAAGGTATTTGCTTTACATAAAAGAAAAAACAAATTCTTATAATATAGGTACATAGATTTCTTGAACTTTAACAATTTTCCCCAACCCTTTCTAAGTGAGTCCAAGCCCGGCCCATAATGATATCGAAAGCCCAAAAGAGTTCGATGAACTTCAGGTAGCTTTCTTTGTTCAACTCCGTTTCCGACAATCGAATACCACTTGGCCGCCTTCACTGTCTTCAGAGCTTCGCTGCTTACTATCGCAATCGGATGCAGGAACCGGAGATGCATACGTCGAGTTTTCAGAATCTTTAGTTTATTTTTTTTATTGAAAATTTGAGAAATAAATCACTGCCTTGGTTGTTGAACTTCCGCGATTCGTTTATTAAAAATTTTTAATTGAAAATTTATGATTTAAACCGACCGGTTTTTACCAAAAAAAAAAATCGACCGGTTCTTCGCGACCGCCGGTTTCCTTTTTCCTATGACTATGACTTGCTCAAACGACATCGTTTTATGGCTAGGCGTTGATATTACGCTCCTACGCTTCGTCCTCTTGGGGGCTAAAACCTTCGCATTCGAAATTAAAGTCGAGTAGAAACTCTTCGATTCGGAGAGTCTGAGGTAAGGGATTTATGGGCAATTGAAAACACAAGACAAGAGCTCGTCTCTATCGCTCCCAGAGAAGAAGCCAGACGATCGATATCTTGTGTGATTGCTTCTTTTTTATCAGTGAATCACCAATTGAGTGAATGTAAGCTCTCTCTTTTGATTTTTTTTTGTTCTCTGGATATTCTTGGGGTTCTTAAATCAGCTCATCAGTATTGAATCTGTTCCTTTGAATTTCTCATCTCCGAAGACAAATTTTGTTTCTGTTTAGGATGTCATTGGCCTCTCTGCATTTCAATTTCGGTTATTTTATTTGCAGGGGAATAGTTTTGGAACCTCGTTGTCCCAGAAGCGTCGATGGGATTAGCATTGACCCTGAGCCTAATTGGAATTTCGAAAGCTTAGTCTCTGAAATCGAGTCTGTTGAAAAGAAGCTCAATTCCTTTTCAAGCTTTCCCCAGCAATTCACCAACACAACCTTACGGTACGTATCTCTCTCTTTCTTTCCTTCTTTGTGATTTTAAGTATATAGCTCTATCTGAATTTCTGCATTGATTTAGGATTGATGATAATGTACCTTAGAACTCTTTTAGTTGACAAATTTCAGCTGAAATTTAGAAAGTATTTTATTATGTTCATTGGTGTGTTAAAAGGATGGGAAGGAGTGGTGGTGGAAGAGGATTTGTAATGCGTGTATTAGAAGATGAGATGGAGAGTGATGAAGATGAAGAGAGTGATGAAGAAGAAGAAGAAGAAGATCATAGTCAAATCTGTACAAAGGGGAAACGTTTCGCTTGTGATGAGCTATACTTGAGGTGATTACTGCCAATTGTTCCTTGCTAGCTTGGTTCAAAATTAAGAAAGACTTATTGAGTGTTATTCTGATGGTTTTTTTTTATCGGTTATTTTGTTGTTCATATAGTGATGAATCTGATGATGAGTTTGACTGTGAACCTGAGTCCTTTTTGATGAGTAAGATGGGTCTGGCTGAGAATGCTCTATATGAGGTGATCAACGACCACCAAACCGAAGTTAAGGTGGGAAGAGTTTTTTCCTTTTGTTGTTAAATAGGTACATATTGTTGAGTGTTTTATTTTTGATTGCTATATATGAAGTGATTAAGAATTTGGATCTCTTGATAACAGGAAGATATTAGGAATCAAGTGTCAGTTGTTGAAACGAAAATACTGAACGAGATTGAAACATCTCGCTCTGCGTTAGCCCGGGTTGAAAAGTACAGCGAAACTAGAAAAGAAGTTGAACGGAAACTTGATCTCCAATATGAGCGAAAAGTGTAAGCTATGGTTTCTGGCATTCTACTCTCAGTAATAATTTATGAGCTGTGATTTTTTTTCCCTCTTGAAATAATGAGTTTTTCTTGTCGCTGTTTTCTAGTGCTGAAGCACTTGATAACCATATGACTGCAGTCCAGCGTGAACATCAAATTAAATCGCAAATAGAAGAAAGAAAATTAAGGAGCGAGGAAGCTCAGGAGGAGGCCAGGAGGAGAGAAAGGGCACTTAAAGAAGAGAAAATACGTCAAGAAAAAGCTCGTGCAGAGGCTGAAGTATGTGTTTATGGATTGAACTTTATGTTTGTGATCCTTAGCCTACTCAGCTTGCTTAATTTCTCTCTCTTTTTTTCCTACTAGATGCTAGCAAAAACCAGAGCTGAAGAAGCAAAGAAAGAAGCTGAGAGAAAGGCATCCAAAGAAGCAGCTGAAAAAGAAGTAGCAGATCGCAAAGCTGCTGAACAAAAACTTGCGGAAGAGAAGGCTGTGACAGAGAGAGCTAGTGTTGCTGGTAGTCCAGCTACATCGAATGCTCAAGCTGGGGGTGAGCTATCTTCTATTGAGTACATATTGCTGTTCTTCTACTTTGCCGTGATTGGTCTTTCTTTCTCATGTGGAAGATTGTAATCTCATTTCTTGCTGTGTTTATCGCTTATTAATCATGCTAGGTATATCAATCCAAGCTGCAGAAAGTGCTTTGACATTGGAGAAGCATAGATTGAAGAAGCTCGAAGAATTAGAAGCAATGAACCAGTCGCTAAAGTCGCGTTCAAATGAGGTACCTATCCTTTTCTTACGTGTTTATATGCGTATCATCCACATTTGATCACAAGTCATGTGTTTTTTTTTAAACTATTTGTAGGACTTTAGCAGCTTTGAAAAGCATATTGTGAGGGTGATAAAGCAAATAAGGGGGACAAAGGAGAATGTAAGGTATGGTTCATGGGTTCCGGTAATCTGTCAGCTTTGTTAAACTTGTGAAAAATGTCACTTTCAAGCATTTGATAATAAAGATTCAGATAGATTTGAATAGGGTTTGGTGTAAGCTTGCCTAGGCGTCTTTTATGGAGTTTTGTTAAATCCTCCTTTTTTACTTGAAATATTTCTGCTTTGCGATTTTGCAGTACGAAAAGCATTGAAATTGTCAAAATATTAAAGGACGCTCGCTGTCCAGTGTCCATCAGTATTGCAACTTTTGCGAAGAAGGTAAATTGTATGTCTGGTCATTTAAACAGTCACCTGTTCATGTTGTATTGTTGGATGTTGAATGGCTCAGATTGTTAACTCAGGTCAATTGGCGAAACAACTCTTTAATAAACTGAGACTGATGGCATTAGCATTTGTTGATTCTTTCAGATGGTCTCCGCTAAAGACCCTTTTGCAGGCGGCTACGTCATTGTTTACGTCACCTCGCAGGTACAAAATATTTTACGGTGGATATATTTGTCGGTCTCTAGTTATAAAACTCTTCTTGCTATTACTGAATATATAATCGACCATTGCACACAGTTTCCACAAGCTATGGATATTCTTCTTGCTGAATTCCACAAAGCTTGCATTTACACAGTCCCGAAACACATTGTTAACTCACAGGTAACTAACTAATCTTCTTTTCAAATTGCTTTGTCAAAATTGTCAAAACCCTTGTCTTTCTTAAATAATTTTCTCTGTTATAAATTCAGTCAGCTTGGGACTCAGACGCATATCAACACCTAGATTCCGTAATGAGACTTTACGGTGCACTTGTCCAGGTTTTTGCCTCTTGTCATTCAAATATCTCTTGTGCTCTGCTAATTCCATAGTCTGATTGAGTCTTGTTCTAATGGTAATGACAGACCGATATTCGCGGCGGAAATGCTACTAACATTCATGGGATTGAACAAGGATGGGCTTGGCTTGCCCGGTTCCTTAACAAAATCTCAGCCAACAACAGAGTTACCGCAACAGCTTTAAATGCATTTCTCCAGGTACCGAGAAAGCTTTGATAACAATATCCGGTTCCGAGGTAAAAATGACCCCTTAGATCATAACTGTGAAATCTGTTTGTGTGTATGTGTAGACGGCAGGGTTTGGTCTTCATCAGAGGTACAAATCACAGTTCTTGAAAGTATTGAACGTTGTAAGAGAGCATTTCTTGCCGAAATTGAGAGCGAAAAAGGATACGTCGGATCTACAAGCGATCATACTCGATATCACGACGTACATAGATGATCGGATGTATCTTAAGGAACCTGAAGGAAGGGCTCTGAAGACTAATATTTTGTCGGCGGAGATTACTGCTGAAGTAGATCAGCAGAGCCACAATCAACATTACCAGAGCCACAATCAACATTACCAGAGGAATTATTACAGAGACTATTAGTGATTGATGTATCTTTTTCGTCAAATAGAAACCCATCTCAATTTTCTCTTACATTGTTGTAACCAATAAACGCAATGTCACACCAATATTTGAAAAAATCAAACACGATGTCACACCTTTCTTCTTATTGAATATTTTGTTTCATTTAGATTTGGTAAAATTCACACACACTTTCTTGACGAACAAGTCATTCTCTTCCTCTGATATACCTACAGGACTGAATTTTCGTGCTAAATGAGTTCGATCAGATGCGAGGTATCTTGACGCTTCCCATTCTTCACCATAAAAGCGAATCCGGCGTCTTTCAAGTTGAAAGATAAGATTCGAGACCCGACTGTCTCTGGTCGGCTATAGCCTTCATGTTCTTCCTCTGCTGCTTCTTTCGATGAGATGGCGACCAGAGACGCGGATCCAAAAGGGTTAAGCATCACTAGTTCCAGAGGAAACTTACGTTTTGAAGGTTTGAGAACTCTAAAAAGATGAAAGAAACTATGAAAATGAGTACGAAACAGAGGAAACAGAGGAAGATTGTCATTGTTCAATGCTCTGTTTTTTTTTTGGGCGGAAAGAGAGTTTCGAAAATGCGAAATACAAAAATCAAGTTAAAATGACTTTAAACGAAAAGTCTTATACAAATACTGATATAATCGAAAATACACATTAGCGGATAGACTTTTTTTGTTGGATGATGACAATTTTGGTGGTGTGCATGCATGAGGCATTTTTATAGACGGCATTCAAATTAAAGTCGTCGCTTTCATATTCTATTTCCAAAGTCGTCGCGTTTGTTTCTTTTATTGTTGTCGTTTGGCAACTATATTGGATTAACAGGCTGGTATCGAGGAGTCCAGCTAACACAACATGTAGTAATTAACTTAAATCGCTGAGATTAACACAACATGTACAGTAGTTGGAAAATTATAAATATGATAATATTGTATGGAAAACGAGGAGAAATGGTATAAGTTCTTATTTTATGGCAATGTGTAGTAGATGTAGATCTATTACTATACTTTTTTTTTTTTATAATGTTTTTTACTATAATTTCTCGGTTTTACTACTTGCGAGAAGAAATTCTTATTACTAATAAAACCTTGTGTAATTCTGTCACTCTATATTCCTTCAGATATATGATCTTAATATATTACAAATATTGCAAAATCAAAATTAAGAAGCTGATATAATCTTTCATGATAGTAATTTCAGTAATGAAGAAGTGGAACAAGCTCAAGAGTTGCTTTCTTGCTGATAATAATAGATCCAGTTTCTTCCAGGTCGATGTCTTTCACAGTCTTCCCTTCAGGCAATCCCCAATCAAAGAAGTAGAGCAAATTCAACAGTCCCAACTCCACGGTGGCGATCCCCATATTCATCCCGGGACAGATTCTCCGGCCAGAACCAAACGGCAAAAGCTCAAAGTTCAATCCCCTGTAATCTATTGAACTGTCGAGAAACCTGTCAGGGTTAAACTCATCTGGGTTTGTCCATAGTTTTGGATCGCGTGCGATAGAGTAAACGTTGATCATCATCTGAGATTTTGCGGGAATATCGTAGCCTTGGATCTTGACTTGAGACATTGTCTCTCTTGGAAGCAAGAGTGGAGCTGCTGGGTGTAACCTGAATGTCTCCTTGATCACGAGCTTGAAGTAGTGAAGCTGGTTTGCATCATCTCCTGTGATTCTCTCCTTGTTGTCCCCAAGTGTTGTTCGAATCTCTTCTTGCACTTTCTCCATCACTCTAGGGTTTCGAAACAGCTCTGTCATCGCCCAGGTCAATGTGACCACGCTTGTGTTTACTCCTGCAAGAAATATATCCTGATACAAACAAAAACGCAGACGCGTAAGTTCCAAAATTTTCAAGAGTTAGTCTATGGGAGAAAGAAGAAGATTTTATACCGAGATGATTCCTTTGAAATGATCTGTGGTGAGCTTAAAAGAGTCACCATCTTTCTCTTGCTTCTTCATCAAGTCAACCATCACATCGACGACATCAGGGTTCTCTGGTACGGTTCTTCCAGGCTTGAGATGATCATCGAGAATGTTTTGGAAGAAAGTGTCGAGTTCCGAGAAAACATTGTTCAATGTCTTTTCTTGCCCTGAAACTCGGTCGATAAGCCAACCTACTTTAGGGAAGAAATCGGAGAAGGCGATACCATCGATGAGCAAGTCAAACTTGTGAACAAGCTCTGCTACGTTGTCCTCGTCGACGAACTCGCACTTGTGGATATTTATCCCGAACGCGAGCCTACACACGATACTCGCGACGAGCGTGAAAAGGGTCTTCTGCAGATTCACCGGAGATTGTGTGAGAGCCGATTTGGTTAGTTTCTTGACCAACAAGTCATTCTCTTCCTCTCTGATAAACTTGAAAGACTGAAACTTTTTCATGTTCAAGAGCTCCATGACCACGAGCTTCCTCAACGCTTTCCATTCCTCGCCGTAAGGCGCGAATCCGATGTCTTTGAAGTTGTAAGAGATCATTCTTGTAGCCACCGTCTCTGGTCTGCTGCAACATTCAAGATCTTGGGTCTTGAGAGCTTCTTCTGCACCTTCTCTCGATGAGATTACGACCAGAGGGACGAATCCGAAGTGGAGAAGCATCACTGGACCGTACTGTTGAGAGAGGTTTCGCAAACATGTGTGAGGTAGTCCTTTGAGGTTGTGTAAGTTTCCGATGATCGGAAGCGTCCTGGGGCCAGGAGGAAGCTTCCATTTTGAGGGTTTGAGCTTTTTTGAGAGGATTGATAAGGAAACTAAGAAAATTGGTAAAAAACAGAGGAAGCAGAGCAAGATCGACATTGTTTTTATTTTGTTTCTTTCTTTGTTTGGAATGAATGCGAAATATGTATATAGACAGTTATTTTATTGATAGACAGTTGTGTGTATTTATTATCTATGTTTATTTTCCGTTGAAAAACGTGTCATTTGGTTAAAATAATAATTTGATGATGGCTAGAAGGCAACTCTTGCATAAATCAAGGGTTGTTTGTTTCCGGTTCTCATCCATCGGACATTTAGTCAATGATTAATTAAGAAAGATCATCATTCTGAAGTCTTACTATAATCATTTTAATTATTGCAGACATTATTGTAATATCATTTGCTACCGAAAAACTATTAATATAATCCCCACTTGTTGGAAAGTCTATCTTCATGTATGTAAACTTAAATACCCACAACATGTACCACATCCACAAGAAGTCTATTTTTTGACAATTTCTAAGTTGACTTTATCCTTTCTAACATATATTAGGTCTATATGATGACGGGAAAATTAGCTTTTTCATAGGGATTCCGAGAAATGTTAAACTTATGTCTAAACTATTCTTTTGGTTAAAACATACTTAAACATCATTTTAATTTTAATTTCATACTTGATCAATTAAATATATGCTAAAACAAATTTTCATCCGTAATCTGTTTATGATCCATCAAATCAAATCGAGTATACATGGCAGCCACGTAGGATACAACGTCATTTTGTTCTTCTGAAAGTTTTGAAAAAAAATGACAAAACGACGTCGTTTTGTTATGGAGAAAAAGATATTGGTTTAAGGATTTTAAATAATTTTAGTTCTGTGTTTATTCAACTCCTCGACATTGGTTTACTATACATCGGTTCTGTATTTCTTCAACCCCTCGACCCTCGACAGCTACATTGTTGATCTAGAGGTTTCAAATAATTTTGAATCTACCGAGTGTGTGTCTTCCTCGAGTAATTCAGGTTAGTTATTGTTGATAAGGAAAATTACTCTCCATCACCGATTTCAGAAATAAACAAATATGTACTACCTAAAATAGCTGAAAATCAACAATAACTAACTTGAATTACTCGAGGAAGACATCACTCTCGGTGGACTCGAAATTATTTGAAACCAATGTTTAGCAAACCAATGTCGAGGAGTTGAATAAACACAGAATCAAAATTATTTAAAATCCTTAAAACGATATTTTTTTCTCCATAACAAAATAACGTCGTTTTGTCAAATTTTTTTAAACTTTCGGAGTCTACATGGCTGCCATGTATACTCGATTTGACGGATTATTAATAGATTACAGACGGAAATTGGTTTTAGCACATATTTAATTGATCAAGTATGAAATTCAAATTAAAATGATGTTTAAGTATATTTTAGCCAAAAAAATAGTTTAGGCATAAGTTTAACATTTCTCGGAAGTCCAGGGATGAAAAAGCCAAATTTACTATGATGACGATCAAATTTGGCGAAAAAATAATGCTAGCTGAATCTAGCAAAAATTGATGGCAATCTCTGGTAGCAAACATTAAGACACTGAAACAAAATCAGAACAATTAATTTAGTCCACAAATTCCACAAATTCAACCAATCGGTTTGTTCAGCCCAAATGGTAACATTCAGCCAACTCCATTCTACATATTCCACCAAACTAATGTCACCATTTCGATTTCCATGTACAAGATTCCGAGTCACATTACCTTAGCAAATACATATCCATATTTGCTTTGAAATTCCAATCACAGAGTGGTTCTTGTAACCAAGACCCGTAGTCTATTGGTGATGTTTTGGTGATTATGAATTTACTTTGAGATAACGATAGCAACAATCATACAAAATGGTTAGGCTATAAATTCTGGTAAATTAAGTTTACTAATTTGCGGTTAGTGTATTATACTGAAATCGGATGAAATCACATTGAAAGTATTAATACTGTTAATAATATCAAGCCATTAAAATACATATTTTGGTTCGAATAGTTCTAGTTTATCGTTTGAAATATGATGCTTATATTTTTGAATGTTTTTTGTCAACGAGGCTTATTATTTATAACCTTTAAACCAATAATCATTTAAACATCAAATCATCAATTATGGGCTAAAAACCTTCTCAAACCTAACAGTCGTTAATAAATCCTTAAGATCTAAAACTAAACCGTGAACCCTAGCACTTAAATATATGTTTAGCAAAACCGAAAAAAAAACTTGCATATCTGACCTAAAAATCTAAACAAAATACTTGTATATTTCTTTAATTTTAAAATTATCGTCTCTTTTTTTTTGGGAGAATAAAAATACATTTCCAGAATCTGGAATAAATGGGACGTTATGACTTATGTGACTTATGAGATTGATTATAACGACATTAACGTTTTGTATTTTTATAACCTTTTTTAGATTGCTATTGGAATCTCTCTCTCAATCAAAGTCTACCGAATCGTTGGAGAGTGTCAATGATTAGATAATAACAGATTAATGGCGATAGATAGAGAATATTTTTAATTTCGTGACAGAAACAGAGGGAAAGAAAGGAAGAAGATGTTGCTTGGAGTGCGAAAACCCAGTGTTCACCAAGTGTTTGTGAAAATTACTGTGTGGTGATCACTGATCAAACTACAAGGGCTTCAGAGTTTGTAACAGAGAGTGAAAGCCATTCATCTTATTGACTATTTTGTTTCATCAACACTTCAGTAACGAAGAAGTGGAACAAGCTCCAGGGTAACTTTCTTGCCGATGACTATAGCTCCCGCTTCTTCCAGGTCGATGTCCTTCACCGTTTTCCCTTCAGGCAATGTCCAATCAAAGAAGTAGAGCAAATTCAACAAACCCAATTCCACTGTGACGATCCCCATATTCATCCCGGGACAGATTCTTCTTCCAGAACCAAACGGTAAAAGCTCAAAGTTCAATCCCCTGTAATCTATGGAACTGTCGAGAAACCTGTCAGGGTTAAACTCATCTGGGTTTTTCCATAGTTTTGCATCGCGTGCGATCGAGTAAACGTTGATCATGATCTGTGTTTTTGCAGGAATGTCGTAGCCTTGGATCTTGATGTCTGACAATGTCTCTCTTGGGAGCAAAAGTGGAGCTGCTGGATGTAACCTGAATAACTCCTTAACCATGAGCTTGAAATAGTGAAGCTTGTTGAGATCTTCTTCTGTGATTCTCTCCTTCTTGTCCCCAAGTGTTGTCCGAATCTCGTCTTGCACTTTCTTCATCACTCTCGGGTTTCTGATCAGCTCAGTCATTCCCCAGATCAAGGTCATCGCGCTTGTGTTTACTCCTGCAAGAAATATGTCCTGAATATGACGCAGATCGTGTTAGAAAGATTCAGCCTTTGCAGAATTTAGATGACGGGTATGGATCTGAAAGAATTAGTCTACAAATATGGTTGAGAAGATTACCGAGATGACTCCTTTGAGATGATCCGTTGTGAGCTTGAAAGAATCGCCATCTTTCTCTTGCTTCTTCATCATATCGATCATCACGTCGACTACATCGGGACTCTCAAGCACTGTTCTTCCAGGCCTTAGATGATCATCGAGTATATTTTGGAAGAAAGTATCGAGTTCCGAGAAAACATTGTTCAGTCTCTTGTTCTGGCCAGAGATCCGATCAACGAGCCAACCGGTTCCTCCAGGGAAGAAATCAGAGAACGCAGAGCTCGCAAGAACCAACTCAGACTTTTGAACAAGCTCTGAGATACTATGCTCGTCTATGAACTCACACTTATGGAGATCCTGTCCAAACGCAAGCCTACACACGATACTTGCGACTAATGTGAAAAGGGTCTTCTTCAGATTCACCGGGGTTCGTGTTGAAGCCGATTCAGACAGTTTCTTGACCAACAAGTCATTTTCCTCCTCTCTGATATACCTGAAAGACTGAAGCTTTTTCATGCTGAATAGCTCGACCACCGAGAGCTTCCGCATCGCCTTCCATTCCTCACCATAAGGCGCAAAGCCGATGTCTTTGAAGTTGTAAGAGACTGTTCTGCCGGAAACTGTCTCTGGTCGGCTACAACACTCAAGATCTTGTGTCTTGAGGACTTCCTCGGCTGCTTCTTTCGATGTGATCACAACCATCCGCACGATTCCGAACCGGAGTAGCATCACTGGTCCGTACGTTTGGGAAAGATTCCGAAGACATAAATGAAGCATTCCTTCGAGGTTGTGTAAGTTTCCGATGATCGGAAGCTTCTTTGGTCCCGGAGGAAGCTTCCATTTCGAAGGTCGGAGATTTTTCAAGAAGAGTAAGAAAAGGGGTAAGAGGAAGATGAAATAGAGGAAGATTGACATTCTCTTTTCTCTTTCTCTCTTCTGTATTTTCGAGTGAATGATTATAGTTTACAAATTCGAATTATATAGACAACTAAATTTTAGAATTACTGATCAATGACTACTTGTCTATTTTCTCTGATTCAGAAAACGTGTTTACATCACTCGATTCAATTCATTGGGTTAATTTCGATAAGAATCCAAAGTCGATGATTAAAATAAATTAACCTTATCTCTTTTATGGTAGTCGTTGACAAAATAATAATTTTGTCTCCAACTACAACATAAATGTAGTTAATGACTCAAGCTTAGTCTTGTAAGTTGTAACCGTATGCTCAACCATGGAATGTTAAAAACAGTGTAAGAGTTCTCAAAACAATAATATAAAATGAAATCATGTAAAAACTGAAGAGAAGAGTTTTTAATTAAATGTATAAAGAGAAGTTATAAAACAAAAGACTTTGGATACCCTCTCTCCTATTTTAAAAACTTCTATAATATTTAATTATTATTTTTTATACATACAATGTGAAGAGCTTCTTCTAAAATCTTCCCATTGGAGGTGGTCTAATTACTGTGTAAAGACACTTGTTATAAAAATGCTCGCTAACGTGGTGGTTTTTTAGTAATTCTAACCATTAGAAATTTGATTAATTTGGATTTTTAATCATCAAATCTCAAAAAAATAACGTGGAGTATCAGAAAACTCATGCAAAAGAAAACTTATTCTCTACTCTTATTTTTTTCTGCAAACCTAATCAGTTTTTTTTTTCTTAAATAATTGTCAGATTCCTGTCAATCTATATGAATTTTGGCTCTTTAACCGATGCAACTAAGAAGTTGCATAATGTATATCGGCAACTGTAGAGCCCAGGCTACAACTATATAGAAGAGGAAATGTTTAAAGTCTCTGGTTATATAACTTAAGATAGCAGATTACTCATAGGGTTTACTGTTATCACTACTTCAAAAGTTTGTCTCTAATTTAAAACCAAGGTTATTGTAGCATAAACATTCAACAATCAAGGTGAAAATGTAAAAAAAAAAAAAAGACATTCAACAATCAAAATTAAGAAGTTTTTTTTTTAACATTAAACTCTTGATATTCTGTAATTTTGGAAAATTAAGTTGTTATATATATAAAAGAAAAAAAAAAGAAAAAAACAGAGTTTTAGTGGCGAAGAACTTGAACGAGGTCAAGAGGAACTTCATTTCCGGTGATGATCTCGTCGGCTTCTTCCTTTTCCAGTAATCCCCAGTCGAAGAAGTAAAGGAAATTTAACAGTGCCAGTTCAACCATGACGATCCCCATCGCCATCCCTGGACAGATTCTCCTACCAGATCCAAACGGCAAAAGCTCAAAGTCTAGTCCTTTGTAATCTATGCAACTATCAAGAAACCTTTCTGGGTTAAACTCATCTGGGTTTTCCCAGAGTTTTGGATCACGTGCAATCGCGTAAGCGTTGATCAAGATCTGGGTTTTGGCCGGAATATCGTATCCTTGGATCTTGATGTGAGACATTGCCACTCTTGGGAGCAAAAGTGGAGCTGCTGGATGTAACCTGAATATCTCCTTGACCATGAGCTTGAAATACTGAAGCTCGTTGAGATCTTCCTCTCTGATTCTCTCTTTCTTGTCGCCAAGTTTTGTCCGAACTTCGTCTTGCACTTTCTTCATCACTCTTGGGTTTCTGATGAGCTCGGTCATTGCCCATACCAATGTTGAGGCGCTTGTGCTAACTCCTGCTAGAAATGTATCCTGACATAAAACATAACTTGTGTGTTACAAAATCATAAGAATATATTCTAAACCGGAATAAACCGATATCCTCCAATAGAGACCGAAGATTTACCGAGATCATTCCTTTGAGATGATTTGTGGTGAACTTGAAAGAGTCTCCATCTTTGCTTTGCTTCCTCATCTGATCGATCATCACGTCGATGATATCAGGGCTCTCTAGTTCTGTCCTTCCGGGCTTGAGATGATCATCGAGAATGTTCTGAAAGAAAGTGTCCAGTTCCAAAAAATCATTCTCCAGTCTCTTGTTCTGACCTGAGATCCAATCGATGACTCTACCGGTTCTTCCCGGAAAGAAATTAGAGAACAAAGAAGTCCTCGTGAACAGTTCAGACTTGTGCAGAAGATCCACGACTCTGTCTTCATCGATGAACTCGCACGCATGGAGGTTTAGACCGAAAGCGACCCTACACACAATACTCCCGACTAATGTGTAAAGGGTTTTCTCAAGACTCACCGGAGATCGCCTCAAAGCAGAATCTGTAAGTTTCTTGATCAACAAGTCATTCTCTTCCTCTCTTATAAACCTGAAAGATTGATTCTTTTTGGTGCTGAAAAGCTCGATCGCCGAGAGCTTGCGCATCGCCCTCCACTCCTCACCGTAAGGCGCGAATCCGATGTCTTTAGAGTTGTAAGAGATCTTTCTGGTCCCGACTGTCTCTGGTCGTGTACAACACTCAAGATCGTGAGTCTTGAGCACTTCCTCAGCTGCTTCTTTCGATGAGATCACGACCACGGGGACGATTCCGAGGCGGAGATACACCACCGGTCCGTATTTTTGGAAGAGGTTCCGGCGATTCCTGAGTTGTATTTCTCGGCGTTGGTGTAAGTTTCCGATGAACGGAAGCTTTGGTGGGCCCGGAGGAAGATTCCATTTTGAAGGTTGGAGATATTTCAAGAAGATTAAGATAAGGGGTAAGAGGAAGAGAAAACACAGGAAGAGCGACATTTTCGTGGCTTTGGTGTTTATTATTTTTAATTTTTTGTCTTTCTTCTATGGGTTTCATATATTAATTGAAGAAGTTTTCAACTAACTTATATATAATTTTGGCAAAAATTAGGATATTTCTTTACTTGTACGTTTTCAATTCCGTTCGATATTTTCTAAAAAGGCAATTATTGATTCAACTCATTCAGAGACAATTGATAATAATCCAAAGTAACCGATGGATTAAATAAATAAAATAATCAGAAGTCGTATCTTTGCTGATAGGTTAAAGTTCATAAAAATAAACAAAAGACAAAACTTCAACTTGTAATTGGTGACGTGTGCCAAGCCCTCGCAATAGTGCTAATGTGGGTGTGGGTAACACGTGAGACCCTCTCTCTCACTATTCAATAGTTAATTTTTAATACTTAAACAACTTCGGAATGATGTATCACAAACATTTTCAATAACCAAATTTAAAAAGTTGAATAGTAGTAGTAGTAGACCCTATGATTCTAATACACACATATTCAATAACTAACATTAAGAAGTTGTAACAAACGAATCAGATTTTCAGTGGTGAAGAACTTGAATGAGTTCAAGAGCAACTTCATTTCCGATGATGATCTTGTCGGCTTCATCTTTCTCCGGCAATTCCCAATCGAAGAAGTAAAGCAAATTCAACAACCCTAATTCAACAATGGCGATCCCCAATGCCATCCCTGGACAAATTCTCCTACCAGAACCAAACGGTAAAAGCTCAAAGTTCAATCCCTTGTAATCTATGCTACTGTCAAGAAACCTGTCGGATTAAACTCATCTGAGTTTGTCCAGATTTTTGGGTCACGTGCAATCGCGTAAGCGTTGATCAAGATCTTAGTTTTTGCGGGAATGTCGTAGCCTTGGATCTTGATGTGAGACAATGTCTCTCTTGGGAGCAAAAGTGGAGCTGCAGGGTGTAACCTCAATGTCTCCTTAACCATTAGCTTGAAGTAATGAAGTTTGGTGAGATCTTGTTCTGTGATTCTCTCTTTCTTGTTCCCAAGTGTTGTTCGAATCTCATCTTGAACTTTCTTCATCACTCTAGGGTTTCTGATCAGTTCGGTCATTGCCCATATCATTGTGTAGGCGCTTGTGTTAACTCCTGCTATAAATATGTCCTGGTATAAAATAGATCGTGTTACAAGATTTTTGACCATCCGAATATCCACAGATTCATAAGCAGTGTAAAATAGAGCTGCTATATGAACCGATAAATAAATCCTCGCATTTGTCAAGAACACTTTTTTAGGGTTTTTAATTATGAGCTTTTGATCATATATAAAAGGCAAAACTTCCCCTACCATTAACAAACCCTAAAATTTAAAACAGAGAAACAAACATATGCATAACAGTTTTTAGACGCACACGATTTCTTTGTATAAAAAAGGAAAAAAAGTAACAGCATTTTGTGTAATCAAACTGAAACGATAACGAGCATTTCTCAAAACTGAAAAGACCAAAGCAAATTTAATATATAAAAAACCTTAGTCTTAAGAGTTTAGTCAAAATCTGTGATGTGCAAAAGATAATTCCTTTGAGCCTTTAAGATTAGTAATAATTTAACAAGAAAGGGTCCAAAACATTACCGATATCATTCCTTTGAGATTATCTGTGGTGGGCTTAAAAGAGTCTCCATCGTTGTCTTGCTTCCTCATCATTTCAATCATCACGTCAATGATATCAGAGCTCTCTTGTACTCTTCTTCCAGGCTTAAGATGATCATCGAGAATATTCTGTAGGAAACTGTCAACTTCCGAGAAAGTATTCTCCAATCTCTTGTTTTGACCTTAGATCCAATCAATAAGTCTACCAGTTCTTCCCGGAAAGAAATCAGAGAACATAGAAGTCCTCGTGACCGATTCACACTTGTGCACAAAATCTGCGATGCTAACTTCGTCGATGAACTCGCACTTGTGCAGATTCAGCCCGAACCCGATCCTACACACAATACTTGCGACTAACGTAAAAAGGGTTTTCTTCAGATTCACTAGAGATCGCCTCGAAGCAGATTCAGATAGTTTCTTGACAAACAAGTCATTCTCTTCCTCTCTGATATACCTGAAAGATTGAAGCTTTTTCATGCTGAAGAGCTCGACCACCGAGAGCTTTCGCATCGCCTTCCATTCCTCACCGTAAGGCGCGAATCCGATACCCTTGCCGTTGTAAGAGATCTTTCTGGTCCCGACTGTCTCTGGTCGGCTACAGTACTCATGATCGTGGATCTTGAGCACTTCCTCTGCTGCTTCTTTCGATGAGATCACGACCACGGGGACAAATCCGAAGCGGAGAAGCACCACTGGTCCGTACTTTTGGGAGAGATTCCGGCGATTCCTGGGATGTAGTTCTCGACGTTGGTGTAAGTTTCCGATGATCGGTAGCTTCGGTGGTCCCGGAGGAAGATTCCATTTCGAGGGTCGGAGATTTTTCAAGAGGATTAAGATAAGGGGTAAAAGGAAGAATAAACAGAGGAAGACTGACATTTTTGTGGCTCTGTTTTTTGGTTCTTCCTATTCCCAATACTTTATTACTTTAGCAACTTTTTACATTACATTATGGTATTATTTTGTTTTATAAATGAATGGATGGTAATTGAATAAATAATTTAAGGGTAAAAAAGAACGTTATAGCTTTTGTTTCTTAATTTTTATGAAAAGTTTTTTTGTGAAGCAAAGAGTTTAAGATAACAAGGCAATGTCTTTGTCCCTGACCAAAAATGTAAACAAAAGAAAGCTTGTTCTTTTCAGATACTCATTCACTAATCAGATATTTTTCTAAGGGGAAATTATGGGATTCAAGTCGCCATCGATACTAATCCAAAGTGACATATTCAAATAAATAACCTACACCTTTTTTTGGTCAACATAACCTACACCTATAATTGTTGTTTTTTTTTTTCTTGTTGCATGGAAGTATAAACACTCTTACTTATTGTATTGGGTTAGATTGATATATGATTAATCTAATGAGCCTCAAAAGTTTGAAAGCAAAAAATTGAATTAGTTGTTAGATTTATGTTTCTACAAACTTCATTGGTAGTTAAAGGTCTATATGATTTAAAAATATTAGACATTTTGATTTACTGTGAAGCAAAAAAAATTAAACAACAATAAAAAAAATCTTTAATCAATCAAAAATAAAATTGGAGTAATAGGATTAAAGTAGGGAATACTGATTAAGAATTAAATTTCTTGAAAACAATATTGCATTATTGTCTAATATTATTCCTTGAAAAAACTATTATAGTATTATTGTATTACACCACACATCATTAAAGACAAAAGACCAAAAAAAAAAACAAGAAAATTAAAAGCTCTGAAATCGTTGTCATTATTGTCGCGGAACCGGTACAAGTATGAGAGGTAGCTTCTTGATTACTGAGAAAACACCAGTTTCTTCCATATCAATGTCCTCAGTTTTCATCCCATCAGGCAATCTCCAGTCAAAGAAGTAAAGCAAACTCAACATTGCCAATTCTAAACCAGGAATCGCCATTGACATTCCTGGACACATCCTTCGACCAGACCCAAACGGTAATAAATTAAAATTTTGCCCTTTATAGTCTATAGAACTATTGACAAACCGTTCAGGGATGAAATCTTCGGGGTCAGTCCATTGCTTAGGGTCACGTCCGATCGTCCATGTGTTGATTTGAATGGGTGTATTTGGGGGAATATCGTAGCCTTGGATTTTGATGTGAGACATTGTTTGTCTAGCACCTAGTGGAACCGGTGGGTGCAATCTGAATGTTTCTTTGAATACGAGTTGTAAGTAATCTACTTTGTTGACGTCTTCTTCGGTTATGATCTTCTTTCCGGGACCAAGTGTGTTTCGGATCTCTTCTTGTAATTTGTTCATCACTCTCGGGTTTCTAGCGAGTTCTGTCATCGTCCAGATCAACGTTACGGCACTTGTATCTATTCCCGCAATAAATATATTCTGAAAACAACGCACAACCACATTATTTAAAATGTTTGAAAAATATTCGTAGAGAAAGAAAAAAAAAAGGAGAAGTGAAAAACATGCAAGTGGTTCATGAGGTTGATTTAGATGGGACAACGACTCGAGATTAGTCAAGAAGTCGTTACCCTAATTAAAGAAAAGTAAAAACAGACCATGATAGATTGTTTAAGTTTCCATTATATAATAATATTCAGAATTATTTGATGTTTTAGAAGGTTTTTTTTTCAGAATTATTTGATGTTCTCACTTTTCAATGCAAAATTTAATGAATTTTTATAGTGTTTGACCTTTTATATTTTGCAGATTGTTTTTTTATTGGCTGAATGATATTTAAATGAATTATAAATAATATTTTTAGTATAGGAAAAATAAAAATTAAATGAATCCTTAAACTATGTGCAAAAACCTTAAACATCAAATAATTCTGAACAGATAGAATATAAAAATATGTGTTGCAATTTTTTAGACGCCGTCTAAGCGGCAATTTTGACGTTAGGGCGTGGTCGGGCCGCCAATCCATCTAATAATGTCCAGGCGGGTGTCTGGTGGCAGACGATCATTTTCCAACTATAGCTATAGTTAATTTTTTTTTTAATAAGAACTATAGCTATAGTTATATATACTATTATATATACTAATTTACATAATAATTTTTTTTAGTTTCTAAACCTTTAATTTTAATTAATTTGGAAAATAAGTTTAGACTCTATATATATATTTTTTTGTAAAATCATATTTTCTTTTATTTATTGTTTGAAATATTTCTATATTTTGAAACTACATATTACTTTCCTACAAGCTAGTTTATTGAATTCAAATCTGAGGCTCTATTTTTACATTTTCCTCCTTTTAGAGCTAACATATATATGCTTAAATTTTCTGTCTACCTAGAGGCTAAGGATTCCTCCTCTGCCTAGCGCAATTGCAAATGCAAGAAAGAAATATGGGGGAAAAAGAAAATTAATAGATCAAATTTTAGAGCTTTACCATGAGCACTGCCTTGATATTATCGATACTGAGCTTGAACTTATCATCCTTTCCTTGTTTGTTGATAAGATCCAGCATTACGGAGACAATATCCCCTGAAGAATCCGAAGTTTTACCTTCTGATGATTCCTTCAAGTGATCATCAATCACATGCTGGTAAAACTCATCAAGCTCCTTAAAGACTTTGTTCAGCTTCTTGTGGCTACCAAACAACCAATCTATGGATCTTCCAAATACACCAGGGAACAAGTCAGTGAAAGTGAAATTCGCTAGAGCATCAGCTCCGTCGGAAATCAGCTCTTTGATCTTCTCCTGATCGATGAACTCACAATTATGGAAGTTCTGTCCCAAGGCTACTCTACAAATGATGCTCGCGGTAAGAGAGAAAAACGTTTTGCTTAGGTCCACAGGAGATTGTAATGATTCCGACACTTTCTTCACCATCAGTTGGTTCTCTTCCTCTCTTATATACCTAAAAGATTGTACCTTCTTGAGGCTAAAAAGCTCGACGACCGCGACTTTCCTCATCTCTCTCCAGTACTCACCATATTGCCTAAAAGCGATGTCTTTGAATCCATAAGAGAGTTTCTCGGCCCCAACCAGCTCCGATCTACCGGAGCATTCCAAGTTATAGGTTTTATACACTTCCTCAGCTGTTTCGCTTGTGGAGACCACAACCATTGGAAATGACCCGAGACGAAGACGCATCACTGGTCCGTATTTGATGGAGAGCTTGTGGAGGCAGATATGAGGTAAACCAGTGATGTGGTGTAAGTGTCCTATGATTGGAAAGCTTGATGGGCTCGGAGGAAGTTTCCATTTTGAGGGTTTTAGCTTTTTTGATAAGAAGAAAAAGGAAACTATGAATATGGGAAAGAGGCAAAGGAAACTGAAGAAGATAGACATCATTTCTCTCTTTTTACGTTAATGTCGTGTGAAGAACGAAGTTTTCGAAGAAAAGCCATATATAGACAGTTAATGAATATGTTGACCCAAAACAGTCAGTCAATAATCTGTAAATATAATTAATGAGAGTTGATCATGTAAATACGGTAAAACGACCATCCAATTTGACTCCTTAGCCAAAGATGGCTTTTTGTTTGCGAACCCACTTGTGTAATATTCCAATTATTATAATGAAATGTTTGTTCAAAAAGAAAAAGGTTCTTTTGTTTTCTAGCTTTTGATCTTCTCTTTCTTTTTTTTTTTTTTGTCAACAGCTTAAAATCTTCTTTAACATAGCAAATTATATTTTAATTTGGAATATCTTTTTGGCAAATTTAGTTTGGAATATCTAAAAATTGATTTCGGATATGGAGAAAAATATGGATTGAATGCTCGAAACTCCAATGTTTTTCTGTTTAAAAAAATATCAAAGTCAAAATTAAGAAAAAATAGTCCTTTTCTGTTTTAAAAAATTTTGCGTTCTGTTTTCGTGATCTTCGTAGAATTGTCTTCGTAGAATGGTCTTCGTAGAATAGTCTTTGTAGAATGGATACAAACCAAAAAGAGTTATATATCCATAATTTTATTTTTTTTATTGCATGGTTAAACATATCTTTTGGAAGATTAGTATGGAATTCCGCCTGGGATATCCCAGTTAACAAAAAGGTGTTATATAGAATAGGGTTTACTATTATTAATACTTCATAAACATGTCTCTAATTTAAGAAGAAGCTAAGCGTAACGAAGCACAAAGAATTAACAAAACAAAGTTACGAAGTTGTTCCAAAAACATTATACAGATTTTTAGTGGTGAAGAACTTGAACGGGCCAAGAAAAAAAATCATTTACGGTTATGATCTCTCGTCGGCTTCTTCCGTCTCTGGTTGTGCCCAGACAAAGAGGTTAAGCAAATTATTGAGGATTAGGATTCTTTTTCTTATTTGTTTGTTTTTTTCATCAGATATATCCTAAAAGCGCAATTATTTATTCTATTCAAAGTAATCTATTAAATAAAATATAATCAGAAGTCAACGATTTTAATTTGACTATGAGTTGCGTTCAATCTTTGCAACATTGAAAAGACAAATTATCGACGCTCATTGGTTAGGTATGGCAAGCCCTCGCAGTCAGCAAAAAAACGTGACGAACTCCCTCATTTTTTGATTTTTTGTCAAGATTTTTTTTTTTGTCAAGATCTATATTAAACTGATCAGTTTCTACAAACTTCATTGGTGATAAAACGTTTATATGATATCAAAAGATTTACATTTTGTGAAGAGAAAAAAAAAAACTAAACAACAATAAAAGAAATCACACACTTTTAATCTTCAAGTAATAGAAATTAAAATCGCAAAATGTGATTAAATAAGTAGGGAATATTGCTTAAGAAATTACTCTTTAAAACAATATTGCATAACTATCTATAGTTTCATCACAGCTAGTGGATATCCACAAACTGTATTATATCTTGAAAAAAAAAACAAGAATACATTGTTATTATTGTATTACACATCAAAACAAAAAAAAAAGAAACAAGAAAGTCAAAAACTTTGAAATCGTACGTTGCCATCATTGTCGCTGAACCGGTATAAGCATGAGATGTAGTTTCTTGACTACCGAGAGAGTACCAGTTTCCTCCATATCAATGTCTCCAATTTTCATCCCATCAGGCAATCTCCAGTCAAAGAAGTAAAGCAAATTCAACAATGCCAATTCTATACCAGCAATGGACATTGGAATCGCTGGACATATCCTTCGACCAGAACCAAACGGTAATAGATTGAAATTCTGCCCTCTAAAATCTATAGAACTATTGGCAAACCGTTCAGGGATGAAATCTTCAGGGTCAGTCCAACACTTTGGGTCACGCCCAATCGTCCATGCGTTGTTTTGAATGGGTGTTTTTGGGGGAATATCGTAGCCTTGGATCTTGACGTGAGACATTGTTTGTCTAGTCACAAGTGGAATTGGTGGGTGCAATCTGAACGTTTCTTTGAGTATGAGTTGTAAGTAATCTACTTTGTTGACGTCTTCTTCGGTGATTATCTTCTTTCCGGGTCCAAGTGTGGTTCGAATCTCTTCTTGTACTTTGTTCATCACTCTCCGGTTTCTAGCGAGTTCTGTCATTGTCCAGATCAACGTTATGGCACTTGTATCTATCCCCGCAAGAAATATATCCTGAACAACACACAAAAACAATCAAAATGTTTGAAAAAAGGTTATCACGGACCAAAAAATAAAACAAAACTAAAGGAAAAGTGAAAAAAAAAAATCAAGTGCTTTGTACTGTTGATTAACATGAGACAGCATTAATTAGTCACATCGTTACGGTAATTAAAGACAGCTAAAAACAGGTCAATCATTGTTTACGCTTCCATGTTATAGTAGTCTAATCATTGTTTAATACTCCTCTGTTCAGAATTATTTGATGTTTTAGAAGGTTTTTTTTGTTCAGAATTATTTGATGTTTTCACTTTTCAATGTAAAATTTAATGAATTTTTATAGTTTATGACCTTTTATATTCTGCAGATTGTCTTATTATTGGCTGAATGATATTTAAATGAATTATAAATAATATTTTTAGTATAGAAAAAATAAAAATTAAATGAATCCTTAAACTGTGTGCAAAAACCTTAAACATCAAATAATTCTGAACAGAGGGAGTACTAGATAGAAAACAAAGACAAATGCTACTAAACTATAGGGGCCCAAATAACATAAAAAGATCAATTATAAAGCTTTACCATAAGCACTGCCTTGATATTATCGATATTGAGCTTGAAATAATTATCCTTTCCTTGTTTGTTGATAAGATCCAGCATTACGGCGACAATATCCCCTGGAGAATCCGAAGTCTTACGTTCTGATGATTCCTTCAAGTGACCATCAATCACATGCTGATAAAAAGCATCAAGCTCCTTAAAGACTTTGTTCAACTTCTTGTGTTTACCAAACAACCAATCTATGGATCTTCCAAATCCACCGGGGAACAAGTCAGTGAAAGTGAAATCCCCTAGAGCATCCGCTGCTTCATTAACCAGCTCTTCGATCTTCTCTTGATCGATGAACTCGCAATCATGGAAGTTTTGTCCCAAGGCTACTCTACAAACGATGCTCGCGGTAAGAGAGAAAAATGTTTTGCTTAGGTCCACAGGAGATTGTGATGATTCAGACATTTTCTTCACCATGAGCTGGATCTCTTCCTCTCTTATATACCTAAAAGATTGTACCTTCTTTAGGCTAAAAAGCTCGATGACCGCGACTTTCCTCATCTCTCTCCAGTACTCACCATATTGCCCAAAAGTGATGTCTCTAAAACCATAAGAGAGTTTTTCGGTCCCAAACCATCTTCGATCGGTTGGAGCATTCCAAGTCATGGGTTTTGAGCACCTCCTCGGCTGCTTCGCTTGAGGAGATCACAACCAGTGGAAGTGACCCGAGACGAAGAAGCATCACTGGTCCGTATTTGATGCATAGCTTGTGGATGCATCTATGAGGTAAACCAGTTAGATGGTGCAAGTTTCCTATGATTGGAAAACTTGATGGGCTCGGTGGAAGTTTCCATTTTGAGTGTTGTTGCTTTTTTGAGAAGATGAAAAAGGAAACTACGAAAATGGGTAAGAGGTAGAGGAAACTGAGGAAGATAGACATGATTTCTCCTTTTCACGGTAATTTCGAGTGAAGAACTAAGTTTTGGAAAAAGCAATATATAATAATTATATATAGACAGTTATTAATGAATATATAATGACCCAAAAATGAAAGAAAGACAATAAATAATTTGAAAAGCCACATTATTTACGCTACTTACCAAATATCCGACTCGCGCGCTTAGAAACAAATACGATCCGATATAACTAGAACGAATCACGAAAGTAATAAAATAAAAATAAATACAAACTCTCATTATTGCAGAAACAAAGCACGAAAGAAGATTGATAAAAAAAAAGTAAGAAAGATAATCAGTATGAAATTATCCTTACAATTTGTAACACGATAACGCAGCGATGAATCGTTCTCGACACTCGACAGTAGCAAAAGTCAACTATTAAGAGAAAATAATCTAAAGTCTTTTCTTTAACAAAATAAAAGTCTTAGTTTTTTTATTTATGTTGTCGTTTTCTTCGTGGAATATTGTAATTATTGACTCAGTTTACTGACAGCTTTAAAGTCAGTTGTCTCAAAATTATTTGATCACATGTTCCGATTTCGACATTTCGTACATGTGATGGGATTAGAAAGCTCTGGACTTCGTCTGGGTTCTCTCCAAATGGGCCGGGTCAGGGTTGTTAAATACTCAGCCCACGGATAAACATTTTGATATTAAGATATTATACTTTGAAAGATTGAAATTACCAAAAGTATACAACTTGACGTTTAATAAGGGAATAAATCAAACAAATATATTCTTCTGTAACCACCCAACTTGATTGGGAGAATTCATATAAGAAAACTATCGAGGATTGGGTTATCTTTCTAATATGTCAGAAGCGATTTTTTATGTAAACTGCATCACCATCATCTAGCCAATGAACAAAACCTTGTATTCTCTAGAGTTCTAGTAAAGCAGTTACCAAGTACTAAACAATTTATTTAGTGATAGAAAACACGATAAAAATACATCAAAATTTAAACATTCAAATCTCCAATGGTGTTAAAAGACTTTAAAATAAAATGACAAGAAAGTTTAAAACTTCTGTTTTTTGTTTTTTGCAACAGTTTTCATCAATGGTGTCGAGTGGGGACTAGTAGGAGCGGCACTTTCTTGACAGATGAGATGTTACCAACTTCTTCCATATCGATGTCTTCGCCGACCATCCCATCAGGTAACTTCCAATCGAAGAAGTAAAGCATATTCAATAGCCCCAGCTCCAAGGTAGGAATTGCCATTGGCATCCCGGGACAGATTCTTCGACCAGAACCAAATGGTAACAACTCTTAGTGTTGTCCCTTGTAATGGATAGAACTTTCAATGAACCGCTCAGGAATGAATTCTTCAGGGTTTTTCCACAGCTTAGGGTCTTGTCCTATCGCCCATATGTTGATTTGGATCCGTGTGTTTGGAGGGATATCATAGCCTTGGATCTTGATTTGAGACATTGATTCTCTAGGCAGAGTTGGAATCGCTGGATGCAATCTGAATGTTTCTTTGATTATGAGCTTCAAGTATTCAACTTTCTCTGTGTCTTCTTCAGTGATTTTCTCTCTGTTGCTCCCAAGGACAGCTCGAATCTCTTCTTGTGCTTTCCTCATCACCCTCGGATTCTTTATGAGTTCTGTCATCGTCCAGATCATGCTTATGGCCCCTGTGTCTATCCCTCCTAGAAACATATCCTGCATATTACCAAAAAACCCAAAATTATATATATATTTTTTAGATCCGTTCCTTGAATATAGTTACAAGAAGCAAGTAAAAAAAAAGTAAGAGATCAAGAGTTACCATGAGTGTTCCTTTGACTTGATCCATGTTGCGTTTGCCATCTCCATGTTTATTGACCATATCCAACAACCCGGCAACGATATCAGCAGGAGGATCCGTACCTTTTTGTCCATTCAATGACTTCAAGTGATCATCAATGACATGTTGGTAAAACTCATCAAGCTCCTCGAACACTTTCTCTAGCCCCTTGTTTGTTTGCAACAACCAATCTGCAAACTTCCCTAACTTACCAGGAAAGAAATCAGAGAAACCGAAACGACCTAATGTTACCGAGCCCTCTTCAACAAGCTCCTCGATTCTCTCCTCGTTGAAAAACTTGTTCTTTCGCAAGTTCTGTCCTAAAGCTGATCTACACAAGATGTTGGCGGTGAGGCAGAAAAATATCTTGCTTAGATCCACAGGAGATTGTTTCAAAGCCGATTCTGATATCTTTTTCATCACGTAATCGGTCTCTTCCTCTCTAATGAACTTGAAAGTTTGAACCTTTTTCAAGTTCAAAAGCTCCGTCACCGTGACTTTACGATTCTCTCTCCAAGAATCAGTGTACTGCGCAAAAGTGATGTCTTTATGGTTATATGAGAGTTTACCTAGCCCAACAAGCTTTGGTCTGGTACATGTCTCGAGGTCTTTGTGTTTGAGAACTTCTTCAGCTGCTTCGCTTGATGAGATCAAAACCACTGGAGTAAACCCTAGACGAAGAACCATCACGGGTCCGTATTTGACTGCAAGCTCATGAAACCATCTGTGAGGAACTCCTTTGAAACGGTGCAAGTTTCCGATGATCGGAAGACCTCGAGGGCCCGGAGGAAGTCGAAGATTCGAATTCTTGCTTTTATTATTCTTTAGAAAGATAATGGAGAAGAGGGTAAGGGAAAACCAGAAAAGATAGAACAAGATCGCCATTACTCTCTATGTTTTTGGATTTTGAAGTGATACTGATGATTGTTAGTATTCCTTGAAGATGTTATTTAAAGATTGAATTTGAAGATTATTCAATCCAATACGGCACGAGCTTAAAATGCATATTTAAACATTTGTTGAATATACTATATGTTCCACGATACAATAATTATTTACTTTGTGGAGTAATACATAATTTTGTCGGCATTTGGCATGATTAAATCATTATTATTAATAGAAGAGATCTGAAAACTATGCCTCGTGGGTCGGTCTGGCACTCAGCGGTATATAATCCAAGAATATATATATACAACGAAGGATAATTTCCGAGTTCAATACATCATTTGCCTAAGTGTAGCCGCTGAATAACTAGTTCATCGATCAAAGTTTTTAATCAACATAAAATAAGGCATTTTTGACAGATCAAACGAGATTGAAAAAGTTTCTGAGGCAAAGTCAAATCGGAGAAAGGAGAACGTTGAGACCATGCCGTATATCTTTTTACCAAGCAGTTAATATCGTTTGCTTATATGAAATAGTATATTTTATGGACTCTTTTTGTAATATATAATTAATTACGTTTATGACTCGTGGTTCACCTGACAATATCCTTTTTTTTATATATATATTGCCATATCGGCTTTAGCCTGGCAAGTGGCAATATTATAAGCATAATAAGAGTATTTGGTCTGGTGCTTTTGACATTTTGTCTCACGGTCACGGGTATCAAATATTAGTACTATTAATCTGTTATATTATCTCGGAGTATGAATCATAGAGTTGAGGTGGTTGAAACACGAATAATTTTTTTTGCTTCATCGTAAATTGGACCAATTATCATACTCCTATTTAATTCATAGTTTATACAGTTCGCGTATTTCGTGGCCTCTTTGTTAAAAAAATTCGGCTCTCAGATTTAGACCAGGAAATTGGTGAATTTCAGATCTCTTGACATATAAGGGTGGACACGGAGCAGGATATCTGGATTTGGGGATATCCGTGATACGTTCTGCTGCGTCCGAATAATATTTTTTATTTTTCTGATCCGTATCCGCTCTATAATTATCCGGATATCCAGAAAATCCGTTTTCTGGATATCCGCCAAAAATCTTAATATTTGCCGGATATCTGATCTGTCCTATAAAAATATTTAAATAATAATATATTTAAAATAAAAATTTTAAAAATTCAAAATTTAGCTAAAATGACAATATTTTTTTTTTAAAATATTTTTTCTTAACTTATTAAGTTTTAATATTTATAATAATCAAATTTATAACAAAAATTACATTTATATATAATATTTATATAATTTATATGAATTATTATCTATTTATATATACATATATATATTTATATCCGAGCGGAGCGGATATCCGTCTTAATTTTTTTAGTATTTGTGATTTTCTCCGTTTTTAACGGATATTGAATTTTACTATTTGTTTTGCTCCATAAAATTACGGATATCTGGATTTTTCGGATCGAATCGAGACGAATAACGGATCGAATCAAATATTACGGATATTTTGCCCAGCCCTATTGATATCGACCATGAATTTGGTGAATTGTGGAATACTAATGTGGAAATCTTTTTTTTTCTTTTCTTGTTTCTCTTGGATTTTGATACCCATTTGGCTCAACAATATTTGCTTATAATGACATGCATGCATCTCTTGTCTCATTCCACATGTAACAAATACTCAACATAAAAATTATTACTTCAATAAGCAGACAAGACTGTAGACAAAAAGGACTGGAAAATTCAGTTACTTGCGAGGACGGGATGCCAAATTATGAAGAAAGCTGTGGCTCCCATCTTGGTTTTACGTTTCTCTGCCGTTACATGCGTTAGACTTTAGCTCTTCAGTGTTAGAATGTAATTAGGCTTTAGACTTAAATAATGATAATTAAAGATATGTATCACCGATGATAAACGTGATTATAAATTACATTAACCTAAATAATAGATTGCATGAGAAAATAAAAATTCATTTGATAAATTAGATATTTACATAGAAAACAATATTTTACAGAAAAATTATGTGGCGTACAACAGTTAAATGACAAAATTAAATCATCTATGACCTTTAATTGATAAATTAGATGTCCGCATGGATAAATAACATATTACAGATTTAGAAAAAAAACATCATATGCCATGTAACAATTACATGAAAGAAGTAAAACCATCAAAAACATGTTTTAACCGATTTGTTCGTTGGATAAAGAAACTTCATTGTCCTCTAAATTTCCATGGTTTTAACCGAAAGTTTTGGGTTTCAGATGACACATGATGACATGACTAAAACTTTTTCAAGCAAACGAACAAATTAACTTTATGGTTTCTTGATGTATTACTGTTCCAACATTTCTTCTTATATAACGCTACAATATCATCTAAAGAATATTACGTTTTTGGCTCCACATGTCTTTCCATGTTACCAAGCTTCAATTACTGCTCATATTGAACGGGCACAAGTTGAAGAGGTAGTTTCTTGATAATGGAGATGTTACCAGCTTCTTCCATATCAATGTCTCCAACTTCCATCCCATCAGGCAATCTCCAATCGAAAAAATAAAGCAAATTCATCAGTCCAAGCTCCACGGTAGCAATCCCCATTTGCATCGCCGGACACATCCTTCGACCAGAACCAAACGGTAAGAGCTCAAAGTGTTGTCCTCTAAAATCAACAGAAGTATTTGCAAACCGTTCAGGAATGAAATCTTCAGGGTCGGTCCAGCGGTTAGGGTCACGTCCGATCGTCCACACGTTAACTTGGATTTGCGTTTTCGGTGGAATATCGTAGCCTTGGATCTTGATGTGAGACATTGTTTCTCTTGGGATTATAAATGGAAGTGCTGGATGTAATCTGAATGTTTCCTTGATTATGAGCTTTAAGTAATCAACTTTGTCTAGGTCTTCTTCAGTGATTCTTTCTCTTTTGAGTCCGAGAGTGGTTCGTATGTTTTCTTGAGCTTTCTTCATCACTCTAGGGTTTCTAACGAGTTCCGTCATCGCCCAAATCATAGTCACAGAGCTTGTATCTATCCCCGCGAGAAATACATCCTGAAGATCACATAACAAACATAGAAAATGTAATTTAGTATAGTTGTTAAACTAATCAAGTGGTTAGATATGAGATGTGAAGGATAACCACCATGAGGACTGCCTTGAGATTATCCATATTGAGCTTAAAAGAATCTGCATTTCCTTGTTTATCGATCATATCCAACATCAAGGAAACAATATCCGGATTTTTCCTTCCTTCCGGCTTCAAGTGATCATCAATCACATGCTGGTAAAAAGCGTCAAGCTCTTCAAAGACTTTGTTGATCTTCTTGTGTCGTTGAAACAACCAATCTACAAATCTTCCAAGTCCACCAGGGAAAAAGTCTGAGAAAGTGAAAGTCCCTAGAGCTTCCGCTGATTCGGTAACAAGTTCTTCGATCCTTTCCTGATCAATAACGAAGCCACTCTCGTGGAAGTTCTGTCCAAAAGCTACTCTACAAATAATGCTTGCCGTGAGGGAAAAAAAGGTTTTGCTCAAATCCACCGGAGATTGTTTCAAAGCCGATTCCGACACATTCTTCACCACAAATTCGACCTCTTCCTCTCTAATATACCGAAAAGATTGAACCTTTTTAAGGCTAAAAAGCTCGATAACGGCTAGTTTTCTCATTTCCCGCCAATAAGCACCGTATGGCGAGAAAGTGATGTCTTTGAAACCGTAAGAGAGTTTGCCGGTCCCGACGGTCTTTGGTCGGCTGCAACATTCCAAGTCATGGGTTCTGAGAACTGCTTCAGCTGCTTCGCTCGATGAGACCACAACCACTGGAACAAACCCGAGACGAAGAAGTACGACGGGTCCGTATCTGATTGAGAGCTTGTGAAAGCATCTGTGAGGCAATCCTGCAAGATGATGCAAGTTTCCGATGATCGGAAGACTCCAAGGGCTCGGAGGAAGATTGAGTTTTGAGTTTTTAATCTTCCTAAGAAAGATTGATGATACAAAAATTAGAAGCAAAACCAAGAAGAAACAGAGCAAGATCGCCATTTTCTTTCTTCACTTCCTCTGTTTTTTCTTTCTTGTTCTGTTTAAGCTCTGTTTCTTGGAGAGATGTGTTTACAATTCCGAAGAGTCTTGTATATAAGGTTAAAGGACTAGTTGACCTTATCGGTACGTTAACTCCCCCAAAAGAAATCAAAAGGTTGAAAATTGTAACAAAGTTGCTAGATTTGTGGAGATTATCTTCTTTGGAGTCATGAATGTGACAAAAGCATCAATCAGGTCTTGTGGTCCAGCTCAGTCACGTGTTCTGTTAGACATTGTTTTTGGTTAATTGGATGACATGTCACGGATTGATTGGATCTTTGAAGACGAGTCAAGGCTTCTTCTCTTGTTAATAGGGACGCGTTCGATTAGAATATTCGAATCATTTACTACATAACTACATATCGACCATCGACACTCCTCCACGTCGACTGGTGTGCAAGTCTCCATTCGTTTTTTTTTTTTAACACCATTCGTTTTATTATAAATTTGTATATGATGTTTTTGTTAAACACGCATAGATTAAAAAACTGTAAATAATTGAGCCATAGCCTATAGGCCATTTATATAATCAATGCTAAAAATAATAGCAACAAATAAAAATAATAGCAACAAATGAAAATACAACACACCAAATAGTATGAAACAAGAAAAATTTAGAAAAACAATTTATAATATAAAACGGAAAGAGTACATAATTGTAGTTGGCTTTTAGAATAATAAGGTGATGAATGCTATACTTTGCTATTTAAATACTATGATATATATTCCATCAGTTTACAAATCAAATGATTTACGATTAGTCACCTAAATCTTATTAATATTTAGTTTATAACATTTGGGATTATAGTTTTATAACTTTAAAGATGAAAATTAATCTACATTGTGAAGAGGAAAAAATAAATAACTACAATCCCACTATCCCAGTGTTACTAAACATTAAAATTGGTATATTCTACAATGTTAAGAGTGTGCACAAAATGGAACTAGCTAAATATGATAATAGAAATAGAACTTTTTTTGGTCCAATAGAAATGGAACTAAAAAAGAATATTATATACATATACATATATTAACTGAATTCATTTGGTGTCGTTTTGAATTTGAAACCTGTGTAGCTTATCAAACTTTATTACTTTTTGATAATTTGTTTAACATGCAATAATAACTTAGCTGAGAAATACCCTAAAATAGGTATTCTGAAGTATTATAGGTTTTCTGCTCGTGCTTTATTCACCTTATGGAGTTTTTTTATAAACTGCTCATCAATGGCTTTGAAGGGGCACAAGTTGAAGAGGTAGTTTCTTGACAATGGTGAGAGTACCAGCTTCTTCCATATCAATGTCTCCAACTTCCATCCCATCAGGCAATCTCCAATCGAAAAAATAAAGCAAATTCATCAGTCCAAGCTCCACGGTAGCAATCCCCATTTGCATCGCCGGACACATCCTTCGACCAGAACCAAACGGTAAGAGCTCAAAGTGTTGTCCTCTAAAATCAACAGAAGTATTTGCAAACCGTTCAGGAATGAAATCTTCAGGGTTGGTCCAGCGGTTAGGGTCACGTCCGATCGTCCACACGTTAACTTGGATTTGCGTTTTCGGTGGAATATCGTAGCCTTGGATCTTGATGTGAGACATTGTTTCTCTTGGGAGCAATAATGGAACCGGTGGGTGTAATCTGAATGTTTCCTTGATTATAAGCTTCACATAATCAACTTTTCCTAGGTCTTCTTCAGTGATTGTCTCCCTTTTGAGCCCGAGGGTGGCTCTTATGTTTTCTTGAGCTTTCTTCATCACATTTGGGTTCCTTACGAGCTCGGTCATTGCCAATCTTAGTTATGGCCCCTGTATCTATCCCCGCCAGAAATATATCCTGAAAACATTACATATTAAAAAAAAATATAAAGTCTGAACTAAATTACTTGTTTTGTAGTTTTACATGAGATATATATATATCAACACCAAGATTTGTGGATTTACCATGAGCATTGCCTTGAGATTATCCATATTGAGTTTGAAAGAGTCTGCATTTCCATGTTTATCGATCATATCCAACATCAAGGAAACAATATCCGGATTTTTCCTTCCTTCTTTCTTCAAGTGATCATCAATCACATGCTGGTAAAAAGGATCAAGCTCTTCAAAGACTTTGTTAATCTTCTCGTCTCGTTGAAACAACCAATCTACGAATCTTCCAAGTCCACCAGGGAAGAAGTCAGAGAATGTGAAAGTCCCTAGAGCTTCCACTGATTCGCTAACAAGTTCTTCGATCCTTTCTTGATCGATAATGAAGCCGCTCTCGTGGAAGTTCTGTCCTAAAGCTACTCTACAGATGATGCTTGCGGTGAGGGAGAAAAATGTTTTGCTTAAATCCACAGGAGATTGTGTCAAAGCCGAAGCCGAAAGTTTCTTCACCATGAGTGCAATCTCTTCTTCTCTTATATACCTAAAAGATTGAACCTTTCTAAGACTAAAAAGCTCGATGACCACGAGTTTTCGCATTTCTCTCCAGTAAGCACCGTATGGCGTGAAAGAGATGTCTTTGAAACCGTAAGATAGTTTGCCCGTCCCGACCGTCTTTGGTCGGCTGCAACACTCCAAATCATGAGTTTTGAGCACTGCTTCAGCTGCTTCGCTCGATGAGATCACCACCACTGGAACAAACCCGAGACGGACAAGTATCACTGGTCCGTATTTGATTGAGAGCTTGTGAAAACATCTGTGAGTCAATCCTGCAAGATGATGCAAGTTTCCAATGATCGGAAGACTTGAAGGGCTTGGAGGAAGATTGAGTTTTGAGAGTTTTATCTTTTTAAGAAAGATTGATGATACGAGAGTAAGAAGCGAAACCAAGAAGAAACAGAGCAAGATTGCCATTTTTTTTTTTTTCACTTCCTCTGTTTTTTTATTCTCTGTTTCTTGAAGAGATGAATTTAGCATTCGAAGAGTATTGTCAATAAGATGAGCGAAAGGACATTATGAGGGCATGTGGTTTTATGTTGAAACAGAAGTTACTAGATTTGTGATGATTATCTTCCTTTATCAGGTCTTGTGGACCAAACATAACCTATCTTCTTTTGGAATTATCAGTTATCAATTATCTTCATATCTTCAACCTTTTTTTTATAAAAAAAAAATCAACTTTTGGTTGGCTAATATACATACATAACAACTTTACTAACCCAACTGTGCAAAACAATCACAGATTCCTAACTTCATGGTTGTGTAACAATCACAAATTCCTAATTTCATGGTTGTGTAACAATCACAGATCCCTAATTTTCATGGTTGAAACACAGGGTGAAAAGCTAAAAAGAGCTAATTGAACAAAGTAAAGGAGAATATGTATTCGCAGAAAATGGGAGCAGAATCTTATTTTCAGTATTCACTTAAAGCCAAACAGAATAAAGAGTGAATGAATTGAAAGTAAAGAAGTGTCTCCTTATTCAGTGGCTGCTTCCTCCATGACTTGCTCAGCAGTGGCTGGTGCGACAGGGTAGTAGTGATAGTGTAGCTCCCCAACATCATCTCCTGACAGCTTCTTCCATCCATTAGGACCGACATGGTACACTGATCATACGAGAAGAGACAAATCTTATTATATGAGCTAAATTCAGAACCTTGAAAGTTTGGTATCACATTTAAGACTACAAATCAATTTGGGCTACTTACCGCTAGCAACTCCACCACTGGCTCCATCACGGAATGTCGCATGGTAGATTGATCTCCTCGCTAACTCAGAAGCTTCTTCAACTGACATATCGTATTTGTACCTATTCATAGAAGCAAGATTAGATGATGGTTCTAGCCATTTGGGATTGGGAAAAAAGAGATGAACATGTTTTTTGAGGCAATGATTTACCCGCTGTCTAGTACACCATAAGCGTATGGTGAACCAGAACCAACTGAAAACCTGTCTCCCTTGAGCCTCCCTCCTTCGTTGTCAACATAGTATAGTCCAGGACCCTACACCCAAGAAGGATTTAGAATCTCAAGGTTTTTATTTTGGTGAGAAAAAAAGAGTGAGTATTGAAGATATGGTTTCACTGACAGTTTCGTCCCATCCAGCAATCATCGTGCCGACGGAAAGTCCCATTCCACGGTATGAATAAAGCATGTTTGCGAGAAGCTTTGAAGCTCCAGAAACAGAGATTCTCCTCTTGTTTGCCAGCTCATGTAGACGGCACTTGGACAGACAAATGAATCAAGAGATCAGCCATATTTTCATCAATGCAAATTCGGTAGTAAGTTGAAGAAAATCAATATACACAACAATATTAAGATTAACATTACTAAGCTCTATAGTTCACTTCGCATCCACCAATTCTTGTCCCACGCTTTTACATTATTAAGCGTTATAGTTCTTCAATTTAAGTTATTTTGTTATTCAGTATTCTAGTACAACAAGGCAACTGAGGTATATTGCTACAGAAATGTTTGGTTCACAGAACAAGGATGCTAAAGAAACTATCTATGCAGCAGAATATGCGCAAGTACACAACAAAAACCATTCTAGTTCTTCAATACAGCCAGAACATAAGTATTAAATCCTTGGACAAGGCAGATGAATCTTGCTTTTAACCACGCAACAAGATTTCCAATAGCCACAGAGATGAAGATAAGTCACAGCTCTAAGCATCAATTTAGACGGAAAAAAAATGATCTAGGTACCTTAATTCCAAGATTTCTGTGCCAGAATTGGCAGTCAGCAGCTCCTCCAGCCATTGTACCAAGCATGTACGGATTGATTTCAATAATCTTCTTCACAGATTGTGAGGCTGAATGAGGAAAATCGATATAAAAACATCAGCAGAAATCACACAAAAGGTTCCCTTCCTTTACTGGTTCACAATCATTGGCCAACAACAGAATGGTAACTATGAGTTTTTCTAACAATCCAGCACAAAAACTAAACCAACACCAAGCTAGCTTAATCTCTATCGTACTTATGATTATGCTACAGTCAACTATATCCAAAGGATACATATTTTTGAGTTCCGCAGAGATTTCACAGCTCACTACCATCACGTTTTACACTAAAGCAAAAAAAAAAAAAAAACTGTAAGTAAAACGAGGAAAGAGAACATACAGATATATCCTCCCATGCTAGCTCGAGAATCAGCAGCGACCATGACACCACCTTTGAAGATAAAAGCGAGTGTGGTTGTTCCTTTCGCAGGCTTTACCATCTGTACAGCTTCTTTCTGGAATCCATCAAACTGAAACCCACACACAAAAAAAAAAGTTCGCAATCAATTGACAGCAACATGGAAAACCCATCAAAGCACGAAAAAGAAAAAATTGACACTCACATCTGTTGTGCGGGGTAGATCAAACGAGGGCACAGAAGAAAACCCATCAAGCATATCGTTGCTCGAGCCAAAGCCAATCAGAGGCATGGAGGTCTCGAACCCACTAGTATCAAGCTTCATTTTTTAAATCCCTACAGAATGAAGCTGTGTTATTAAAATTAAAGCTAATCTAGCATAAGATAAACAGAAATAAGATGTCAATCAAGGAACTTTTTTCTCAAAAATATAAAATCAGATCTAGCACGAGATACATGCGCGTCTGTATGAACCCTAAACTTTCGTATACATTTACAAGCAAGTCAACGAAACTAGAGCTCGATTAAGGATGGACGAGTACCTTACTGAAGAAAAGTAATCAAATAGAGCTAAAGGTTAATAAGAAGAAGAAGAAGAAGAGGTAGCTCAAGTGACAAACGAAGACGAGAACGAATGAATAGATCGTTTCTTTTCTTGAGCTCCGGGCAAACCACAGGGGAGCAATATATGGGCCAAGATGGGCCATCGTAATGGGTTGCTACTTAACTGGGCCGATCACGTTTCCTTTAAAAATTTACGATCATTTATATACAAATAGACAAATGTTAATTTGGATAAACAGAACTATCTTGCAATAAGTTTTCAAGAAAAGATGTTTGAAATATGATTTCTCAATTAAACATGACTTTGGAGATAGATCCTTTTCTTCTCGTGTAACATGTATAAAGTTGAAGACTTTATTCGAACATGTATCACTTTTACAAAAAAAAAAAGTAATACACAACTCACAAGGGTGGGTTTATTGAGTTAAAATAAGCAAAAGTAAGCTCGCTGCATTGTTTATAAAAATGAGTGATTATATATCTCTATGTATACATAAATATACATGTACCTTTTTTACTTCTAGAAATATTATCAAATTAAGTACAATGTTGGATCAATCCTATTATTCAGAATACAAAATCAGATGCACTTTCCATTTGCCATCCTGTCTATTTCTAAAAGTAGCAGAAAACATGAAAACATACAAAACAGTACAAATCTATCAATTTCCCAGTATGAACAGAATCATCAAATGCATCAACAAAAGTAGTAATATACTCAGTCGCAGAAAGCGGCAGGCAAATCGCTAGCGTTTCGTAATGCATCTTCTTGCTCGCATGGACCCTGAAGGAGGGCTATTCAACGAGATGCTGCAACGTGTATGCAACCAATAAGAGTATCTCAGTAACGACCCAAGGTTCGAGCGAGCGTGAAATGTTCCTCTCAGATCCAACAACACAGGGCCGGCTCCAAGCTGAAGCTGCAACTCCTGGCTCTGAATCATATGAATCGGTACCTGACTGCTCACTAGATGGAAGCTCGTGAACATCGACATTCCTTTTGGAACAATGAATGGCTCGATGTGCTCGGTTGCTATGAGTATGTCGTAGAAGTAGAGCTCGAACATTACGTAGCTGAAGTCGACACTGCTTTTCTTGCTTGGGTTAGTGAAGTTTACCACTACGGCGAGATCTCCATTTAGAACGTAACCCATTCCAAGATTTGCGGTGTTTAGGTTTGCTGCTGCGATGTCAAAGTATGGTAAGCGAGGACGGTTGCTGAGGTAGACGATGAGGAGGACGAGGCCGGAGAGAATCACGATGATCAAGAGAATTGCACAGCAGACTGTAGCCGGCAATTTCATGGGTTTGGTCCTCTTTGGACCTGGTTGATGCGCTGATCGTGTTGGAGCCGTCCTCCATGGAGTTGGTTCAGGTCCATAGCCACCATGGTGTGGAGGTCGTTGTTGATCTTCAGGGCTCAATATCAATGGCCTGGAAGAGTTTGGATTATGGCGTGGTGTTAACGGTTCTTCTGGCCTCAGTGGCAAGGGTCTTGAGGAAGGCGGTTCATGGATTGGTTCAGGTGGCTCAGTCTGGTGACGTCCTCGAGTCTTTATTTTGGGCCCGGGAGGAGCAACTGGGTGAGTCTGTGGGGTCTGGTGGTGGTGCGGAGAGGTCCATGAGGTAGAGGTGCCACCGGGATATCGATCCTGCAAGGAAAACTGAACGAAATGTGGGTTGGTTTCATAGTGGTGATGAGACATGAGAGCATCAATTAAATGAGAAAAGAGTATTGCGTGATAGCAAGAAATGAGAAATTTTGAGTGTTTCTAAATGAGAGAGAGAGAGAGTGATGATAACTTGATAAGAAGTTCAAGTAGGATTCTTGGGTTAAAGGAAACTGACACAAGGAAGCAAGTAATCTTTTTTACATATTTTTCGCTCTAATAAAACTCAAGCAACCGAAAAACTATAAACATCATCTCTTTTTTCTCGTCTATATTTTTTATTTTTTTTGGAAAAAGAAATGTCATTACAAAGTCCGACTCACTTTTCAGTTGTTACAGTAGCACGCCATTCTGTTTTTAGAATGTTTACGTATTCTTCCTCTTCCTGTTCTGCGCTTATAACAGGCTTAGTTCTGCATCAGTACACATGATAAATCATAGTAAATGATATGACTGAAGCATAGAGATCAGCGTACGAAAACATGAAGAATCATGATAAAAATAGAAAAGATTTGACCCACTTTGAAATAAAGTCCAGATATAGGCTGACCTAATCTTTTGGCTTTCAGCCTTTAAGATGCAGCTTCTCAAGGTAGAATAGATCCTTCAAGAGTATTAATCTCTAACGCTAGAGCTGGCTGGCTTGTTCCATAGTCTGACCACAAATGATGATCCTTCAGGAGTATTAATGTCAAGTCAGCTGCAACAAAAGGTACAGATTTAGTTGGTCAAAGCAAACTCAACCATGGATTCACTTATGTAGAAACGGAATAGCTTAAACCTGATAAGTTTCGTACTTCTCTCCAAGCAGCAGGAGGCATAATGGCTCTGTATCAGCATCTCCATGCCGCCATACTTTTGACTAAGATGGCGTTTTTGCACAGGAGAAGACCATGTTGACAATTTTCAAGGTGTATACACTTATTATGCCTACGCATCAGCACTCAGTGAACAGCTAGCCTTGATTAGTGTATCAGACACATCCCTATCAAGGGTGAATCCTTTATCCATCATCTGATCCCAAACCTTGTAGGCTGCTGATAGTTTCTTTTCCCGTATGAGTCCTCCAATAATGAACTTGAAAGTTAACTCATCAGGACAACATTCTTTACTCTGCATGTCCTTAAATAATTTCATTGCTTCAGTTACTCTACAAGACCTGCAGAGGCCACTAATAAGAGCGTTGTATGAAATCGCATCTGGTGTAATTCCGTGCTCAATCATGTCATTGAATACACCATAAGCCTTGTCGACATTTCCAGATTTACACAAATGGTCCAGAATTGTTGTGTAAAATATGCGATCTGGTGACAGACCTAACTCTGTCATCTGATCGAGGAGCTTCTTTGCAACACTAGAGTTACCTTCCCTAAGAAAAGCCTTGATAAGACTCGTGTACGTGACCACATTCGTTACTATCCCCTTCTGTCTCATTTCCTCAAAGAGCTTGTAAGCTTTTCTAGTATTTGACGCCCTACAAAATGTTTCGATCAGAGTACTGTAGGAGACAACATCGCAGAAACCTCTAGGCTCCATCTCCTTTACCATTAAGGAATAGCATTTATCAGGAACACCAACCCTGCAATGCCGCTTAAGCAACTGGTTATAACTATAAGCATCAGGCTGTATCCCGCTTCTCACCATCTCGCTCATCACCCCTTCCGCTTTCTTCAACATATTGTGATCATAATAATAATTCAACAACACATTGTATGTAACAAGATCCGGACTACACCCACTCTTACTCATAAATGATTTTAAAGCTTCTGCCTTTTCTATTCTACCAGCTCTACAAAACCCGCTAATCAATGCATTATAAACCACTGTACTAAGCTTAACTCTTGCACTCTTAATCTCTTCCGCCACCATCTCATAAGCCAAATCAACTTTCCGAGCATCACATAACCCAACAACAAGTGATGCACATGCTTTATTATCCGGATTAATCCCGCTACGTATCATTTCATTCCAAAACTCGACAGCGTCAGTGACCTTACCAGCTCTAAATAACCCATTAATAAGTATAGTATAAGATACAACATCTGGTTCCCGACCTCTCCGAACCATACAAAAGAACGTTTGAACAGCAAAACCTACCTCTCTCTCTCGACACAACAGATCCAGATAAATGTTGAACGCCCAGATATCCGGTATGTAACCGAGGGTTTCCATGTCCCTCAGAAGAGCGTCAATGAGATCAAATTTTCTAACTTTACATAAACCCGAGATAAACCTCGAGTAAGTGAAGGGGATGAGGGAGAAACCCATTGGCGTCATATCCCGATATAGTGCCTCAGCAAGCTCAAATCTCGACTCTTTGACCAAAACCCCGATGAAGCGGTTGTAATCGGAGGAGAAGACGCGGAAGCTTGAGTGGCGCAATTCATCGAACACCTGAACAGCGTTGTCGATCATACCTGATTTCACGAGGTAAGCGATACGCGAGCGGTATGCAAGGCGTACTGCGCCCAGCGTCTGATGCATATCAGAGCTCGACGCATATGATCATATCAGGTTGCACTTATTGTTTCAACGCGGCGACATCAGATCGACGACGACGGCTGGTGTTGTTGAGCTTAAGCGAGAGGGAAAAACGGGAAGACGATGGCTCCAACTCAGCCTCAGGCTTTACTTTAAAGTGGGCTTCAGATAAGGCCCATTGTAACCCAATAACCAAGCTTTGACTGAAACCTCTCTGTGAGATAGAGTGTTAGATTTGGCTTAGTATCCTCTCTCTTTCTCTCCTCCTTCTCCGTCTTGGAACCCAGGCAGGGTTTAAGCAGGATTCCGAAAGCTAAACTCAAAACTTTATTCTCATTTCTTCTTCTGTATCATCCTCTTCCTCTCTGAAACTCGTCCACGATGGCGGAAGAGAAAGTGAGGATTCGTGTTGTGTTTGAGGATCAACGGATTCTGAGTAAGTACCAGAAGAAGCAAGGTCTCAAGCGGAGCTGGGTTGTTCTGAATCCTAAATGCTATCGAACTGTTGCAGACTTTACTAATCATCTACTTTCCACATTCAGCCTCTATCAAGCTTGCCCTCATGGCCTCTCTCTATCTGTACGCCTACTTCTTTTTTGCCCTAATCTCAATGTTGACACCATTAATGGTTACATTCACTTTTCTCGGGTGTTTCTGTGTTTAGGATTTAAACTTATGGGAAGTTAATCTTTGATTTCAGATGGACGGGTTCGTTTTACCACCATTTGAGTCGAGCTGTCTATTGAAGGATAAAGATATCGTTTGGTTAGCTTCATCAACTGCTTCTTCATCTTCTTTCACATTATGTCTTGTAAAGCATTTGCATTTGGGTTCTATTAAGTATTATTGTTAAAAAAAATCGTTTTTTTCGTAGTGTTAAGAAAAAGAAGGAGCCTTTGTTGGAGATTGTTGAGGAAGACAGTGAGGAAAATGTTTGTGCTGCGATTGAGGCTGAGGAGGGAGCTTGGAATCTTCCCGGTGAAATGCTTCTTGCTAATGAGGAATTCCAGAAGGAAACTGGGGGATATGAAAGTGAGTCTGAGGAAGAGGAGCTTGAAGAGAAAGTCGAAGAGATTGTGCCGGAGAAAAAGACTTCAAAGAAACGTAAAGCTTCGAGCAAAAGCCTAAGCTCCAAGTAGGATCTCTACCTGAAGGATTTTTACTCACTTATATCTGTATCCGTGGTTATTCACGTTTGGTGATGATGCAGGAGGAAGAAGTGTAAGTTAGCTACTACTGAAGAAAGCCCCATTGAAAGAAAAAAGGGAGCTAATGTTGTAAAGAAGAGGAAATCATTGGATGCACAGAGAACTGAAAATGATGAACAGGATGATGCTAATGCCAAGCCTATGACCAACTCAAAGAGGTGGGTGTATGTTTTCTGTGTCAAAACTCCCTAACAACTCAAAGAGGTGGGTGTATGTTTTCACCATTGTTTTACTTTCGAGTTGCAGGTCCTCGCAACAAGAAGAGAGCAAAGAGCCTAACGAATTGTGCGACATGTCTGCTGAAACTAAAAAGGTTCGAGTTTTACCTTCATTATCTCAAGGAACAATGTGTATATGCCGAATTAGCATTGGTAAATTCCCTGATGTATATGCAGGGATTTGCTTGTTGTTTCATATGCTCCATTAACTTCTTATCTGAGCTTTCTTTGCAACATGGAATGTGAAGCTAACTCTTCCTTATATTTATTTTAGACACCTAGCAGAAGTGCTCGGCGTAAAAAAGCTAAACGGCAATGGTTGAGAGAAAGGACAAAACTAGAGAAGGAAGAGGTTCTTCTTCAACTACTTCAAAACTTAAAATGATAAGGCTTATGTAGCTATCACGTGTTTTAGTGATGTACAGCTTGCACTTCAACACTGATATCTTCTTTCTTGTTACATGATTTGCAGCTTCTACAGAAGCAGTTGGCTGTAGCACCCAGCCAAAAACCAGCCATCACTATAGATCACCAAGTAACCCAGGAAAATCACTGTGAAGCTCTTGAAAATCAACAGCCAGATGAACATGGTGATGGTGTCGGGGATGAAGTGGTTCCTGTGGAAGTGAGGCCAGGCCATATTCGCTTCAAGCCGCTCGGTAAATTACTACGAAAATTTCTCTCTGCATAGCTTTTGTGTGTTTGTAAGGCTCCTCATAATTTCTCTAAAATGCTTCATTTACAGCTGAAACAGATCAAGCTTCCCCTGAAACTGAACCTCCTGCGGTACGACTTACTCCTTTCTTTGTATCCCTAGAGCTTATCCCGATGTGAATCTGTAACTGTAATGATCACGATATCATGATGTTAGGAAAATTTCTTGTGGAATGGAAACATGACGAAGAAGAAAGGCCAAAAATGGGGCACAGAGAAGACAGGATTTTCCAAACGATATGCCCAGGATTTGAATGAAGGATATGCTCAGGACTTGAATGAAGATACTTATCAGACACAGTCCCCTGAAGCTGAGACACTTGCTAAGGGTCAGATTGACTATGAAAAGCTTGTGGCTTACTCTGGAGCAGCAAAGGTTTGCTTATAGTATTTACTACACGCAGTTGTTTATAGATTCAGCAATTTTAAACTCCTCACTCCTGATTTATTAATGTTTCAGAAAGGAGATATTATTGCGTACCGCCTCATTGAGCTAACATCATCTTGGACACCGGAAGTTTCCTCCTTTCGAGTAATATTTCTGACTTTCCTTTTTAGCCAATCGATCAATCAACTCTTTTCTTTGAGGAACCTAAGCCCTTTACAATCAATTTCTCCTGGTAGGTTGGAAAGATAAGCTACTATGATCCAGACTCCAAGAAGGTGACTTTGATGCCTGTTCAAGAATATCCAATCGAAAAGAAGATGGAAGAGGACGACGATTCCTCAATGCAACCTGATACGTCTCTTTATAAAGAAGACGGAACCTTGGAGGTATGCTTCATGGTCACACTTATGTCACTGTAGTCTAAAGAAACTAGAACACAGATCTGATTCTTGTAGTTATTTGCTTGCTAAGCATCGCAATTCTGAATAAGAAAGTTTTGCTTTGACAGATAGAATTCTCTTCTCTGCTCGATGTCCGCTGCATCAAAACTAGCAACTCAGATGCCACAGAAATAGTCAAGTCAGCACCGCCCAAACCTGACCAAACAGCTATAACTCAAAAGCTGAGCACAAGCAACGGTTTGCAAACCCCTGTAAAAGGTACTATTCCAACAATCTTGGCGCGAATTTGGATTGTCATGGAAACTTATTGTACCCATGAAAATTGCAGAAAATGGAAAAGTGAATCCGTGGGAAGAACTAAGTGAAGCTTTAAGTGCCAAAAAAGCAGAGTTATCTCAGACCAACAATGGCTGGAACAAGAAAGGGAGTTCGAGTGGAGGCTCATGGTCTTACAAGGCACTGCGAGGCAGCGCAATGGGTCCGGTAATGAATTATCTGAGATCTCAGAAAGAGATCTGAGAAAGTAGGACTCCATCTTTAATTATTTTGTTTTTATGTTGTAAAGGCATTGTTGAGTTTTTGCTAGGGTGAAGGTCTGTATAGAGAAAAACGATGAATGTGTACTACTCCAAGACCTTTTTGAAACTTTAAGTTGAATCCAATCAAAAATCTGAAATTGAAATGTGTTGGATTTTCATTATAACCACTTATTATTTCCATGCTGCTTCTGATATAAAACTCAAAAAAGTCTGCAATGAACAAAAATGAGAAAATCCGTTAAAGATTACAGAAAAAAAAATGTTTGCAAGTAAGTTCCAATCATATCAAAATTAAAAATAAGATACTTTTTGTGTAAAATGTTATAAAAAAAAGGATAAGATATTTGATCATACAAACGGTTTAAATCATAGTAATTAATAGTGATAAATATAGAAGAGATGGTTTACGTATTTCACATCGAAAATGCAATTATTTTTACTTTTGTGAACAGAATGCTTTTCTATGGATTTTTTTATTTCAATTAAAGATACTAATTTGGATATAATGTGTTTTAATTTGTTTTGAGGTTGACAAAAAAATATTGTAAATAAATGTATAAGTTATCAGGTTTATTACAACGTGGAATCATAAAAGCACCTAAAAAATGTCACCATAACCTAAAGTTGGTGGGAAAAAAGATTAGTTTTTATAAAAAACAATGACTCATGACCGTTCGTTTCCTCTTCAAGTCAACCGTCACTTGCTTACACGTCGCGTGAACCACAACGTTCAGGCCATTACCTTTCTCGTTACTGATTGGTTCGTGAGCTACACATTCTTATCTGGCGCGTCCGCTATCTATTTCTCCGTCCATTGCCTCTCCGTTGCGAAACTTACAAACAGCTTCAAAAGGAATAAAATTCCCAAATTTTTTATTTGATGTTTCATCTTTTAGGCGAAAGTAGCGACAACGAGAGAATCTGAGATTGATTCGCTTTCCCGGCAGTAATTTCCTCTCGATTTCTCACTCGGAGCTCCGGATTACTCTGATCGGTGTCTTAGATTCCTCACTCTCCGTTTGTGTTCTTCTCCGCTTTTTAGATCTGGGAAATCTCCGATTTTGGAATTGAATTCACAGATGTCGAAACCTTGGGGTGGAATCGGCGCTTGGGCCGATGAGGCGGAGCGTGCTGATGAAGAGCAGGCTGCTGAAGCTACAGCCACGGCGGCGGATACGCAGAGCTTTCCGAGTCTGAAGGAAGCTGCGACTACGAAGTCTAAGAAGAAGAAGAAGATGACTTTGTCGGAGTTCACCAAGGGAGCTTACGCTGCACCAGGTTCTGGTGGCTCTGTTGGATTGACGAGGGAACAAATGCTTCAGCTTCCTACTGGTCCAAGACAACGCTCTGAGGACGAAATGCAACCTGGCCGTCTCGGCGGCGGATTCTCTTCTTATGGAGGAAGGTCTAGTGGGCCTCCTGGACGAATGTCGAGAGATCGAGATGCTTCTGATGGGTCATGGGGCGGTGGTGGAGGTGGTGGTGGTAGGAGAGGTTATGGCGGATTCGACGATGATCAGAGGGGTTCTTCTAGGGTTTCAGATTTCCCACAACCGTCTAGAGCTGACGAGGTTGATGATTGGGGAAAAGAAAAGAAATCGCTTCCATCGTTCGATCAAGGACGTCAAGGTCGTTACGGAGGGCTCGGAGGCGGTGGCGGTGGCAGTTTTGGCGGCGGAGGTGGTGGAAGCTATGGCGGTGGAGGTGGCATCTCTAAATCCGACGGTGTTGATAATTGGGGAGCAGGTAAAAGCCAGTCGTCTCTTGCAAAATCATCTACATTTGGGTCCGGTTACCGTGACTCCGAGCCAGAGCCTGACCGGTGGGCAAGAGGAGTCTCTTCCGGTGGTGTTCAGGAGGAGCGTCGTCGTCTTGTTTTGGAACCACGAAAGGTTGTTGATACAGGAGTGAGTGAAACTCCTACTGATGTGAAAACGAGTAAGCCGAGTCCATTTGGAGCAGCTAGACCGAGAGAGCAAGTTTTGGCGGAGAAAGGATTGGACTGGAAGAAACTTGATTCGGAGATTGAGGCTAAGAAGGGAAGCTCACAAACGAGCATACCATCGAGCGCACAATCTAGCAGGCCATCAAGTGCTCAATCTAATAGGTCTGAGAGTTTAGCATTGAACAATGTGGAGAATGTGGTGAAACCTAGACCAAAGGTGAATCCTTTTGGCGATGCAAAACCTAGGGAAGTGTTGCTGGAGGAACAAGGCAAAGATTGGCGCAAGATGGATTCTGAATTCGAGCATCGCAGGGTTGACAGGTCCTTATTCATCTGGATTCTTATTATTTTCTCTGAGGAATGTGGATTTGCTTCAATTCTATGTTTTCGCGGTGGTTTGAATGTTATTAGATTCTTAAATATTCCGTTTTTCTGCATACTGAACCTTAATTAGGATTTTGAAGTGATATTCATTGGTGAACCAATATAAGAAAGGAAAATGTATTAAAACTTATAGCTTTAGATAGTTTTGCTACTTCTACTTCGTGTTTCAAATTCAAAATGGAAAGTAATTAAATGACTTATCTACTTAAGTTATAATTCGTGGTTTCCTTTTGTTGACATGTTGAATGTATGTCCTTTTAAGTATGACTTAGGCACAAGATAGACTCTTATCTAAAAGTTTGTTTCGTTACCTTGTCACAAACTTTGGCACATTATGCGAAGTACCGTATATGTGCAGTGACCATTCCATTTCTTCGGCAAATTCATCCATGTTTGTTCTCTCAGCTGAGCTCTTGTTGTACGGTGTTTGTTCCTGTGTCTTTTTATACGGCTTCTCTCTGGATGTTTATAGGATTACATAGCCAATTTGTAAGATAACTTTTGCTTATTTCTTTCTCACATTTCATATCTAAGCTATAGTCCGTTTGTTAATGCATTGCTCTAACACTCGATTTAGTTTTGTGTCTACTTTAGTTGATTGTATAGGAAGAATTTATCTGTGATAATGTTGATGATGACTGTCCAATTTGCAAATGATCTCACTTCTCACCTCTGTCTCGTGAAACAATTTTGTCCCAGGCCTGAAACAGAAGGAGAGAGAATTTTGAAGGAAGAGATTGAAGAATTACGGAAAAAACTCGAGAAGGAAGCAGCCATCGCACCTGAGAACGGGGAATCTCAACAAGAATCCGACAGTAATAACCATAACCTACCGGATCTTATACGCGAGAAAGAAAAAGACCTGGACTTACTAACCCGTGAGTTGGACGACAAGATCAGGTTCAGACCAAAAGCAGTTGAAAGGCCTGGATCCAGTGCAGGCAGGACCGGTAACTATTCTGAAAGACCTCATTCCCGGGCGGGATCAATTGACGAGTCTAGGAGTGTTGAATACATGGAAAGACCTAGATCACGTGGCACAGGTGATCCTTGGTCAAGACCAGTAGATGATCGAAGAAGCTTCCAAGGAAGCAAGGAACGTGGATTCTTCAGCAACAGGAACTTCGATAGGTTAGTCTTTAACATCTGATTCAATCCCATGATCTTGATGAAAGTCTAGAGAGTAGAAAGTTAGAAATGATGCTGACTTTAGTGTAAAGATCCAGACTTGAGTTGTTTCTAATGATGTATGCATCTGCGTATCATGATCGTTATTATATATTTCGATGCGATTAAACTGACATTTCGGTTTCATAGGTCATCATCATCGTCGAAGGATGGGTGGTAAAAGAAGGAAACCAAGAATGAATGTGGAATGAGATTGGAGTTTGGTTGACGCACCATTCCCAGATTTTGAAGAAGAAAGATAAGAGAAGCTTCAATAATATATTAATAAAGGAAAAATTCATCTCCTTTGAAGAACCTAATTTTGGAGGATTTTTGTTTTTGTTTTTATTGGTTCATCTTCGGAAATCGAAGCCTAATGGTTTCTTCTTCTTTTTTTGTTTTTGTATTTGTTCGGTCTTTTGCTCTTGAAACGGCAGAGCCCAAGACTTGTGACAGTTGATGTGTCTTCAGAATTCTGGAGACAGACTCTGTTCTGTTCTTCTTCTCCGTTTGAATTTTATTTACCACTACTGCTTCAATTGTTTGATTCTTCATCCAAATTTTTGTACTTCTTTTTTTGTTATCAGCAATTTATTTGCTTTTAATTTAGGATTTCAAGTGCGTCAGCTGAAATCGCAAAATAGTGATTCAAGTTTGTACCTTTCATTTTTTGGTGGAATTGGGATATAACATTTTTGGATTCGTTGCGCATAGAAAGAACACTTGAAACCTAAAGACATTGCTGTATTTTCCTACCATGCCTTTAGTTTGGAACCTCCTAAGGAGGAACATTCGTTAATGTAGCCAAAATGTGTTTCTTGAAAAAGCAATAATGTGCCATTCAACGGCGAAATCTTATTTACATATTTGGATCATGAACCCAATAAGCGCAATCTTATTTTGATTCCTTTGGCCCAATAAGTAAGTACTCACCACGTGGAAGATCCACCGACTTCCAGAGAGTCAAGGGGGTACGTATGTGTTCTTCACAAGCCAACTCATAAAAGTCAACTCTTTCTTGACCTGTATTCCCCGTAAGTCGCATCACATATTCACATGGGATCAATTCAGAAACACACTTCGCTGTTCCTTCTCTCTTTTTCAATCCAAAGCTATCTTCTTTTATTAATCCTCTCTTTTTTTTCACTTATTTAATTTTTAATCTCTCCACTCATTAACCCGCCAGGCTAAAAAATTCTCAGTCAAGTTCTTCAGAAATTTTCAAAGACGATTTTTTTTTTTTTTTTTTGAGATTTAATTCGTTTCACTATCCTAGGTCTTATTGATTCTATTGTTTGCAATCAGTTACATCGTTTAACGTTCTCCTACGATCTTGCTCCGTTACTGGAATTTTTTCTCCGACTAAAAATCTTCCGTTGCTTTCTCTTTCGTCTCATTTATTCATCGTCTCGAAAAAGAGTAACGTAGTCTTTGTACTTCTGTTACCCTCCTCTATGCAGAGAGTGGGAGAGAGATCTTTCACCCCTTTTTCTGTCCATATCTGATTCATCGTCTTTAGATTTCTCCTCTTCCTTCAAATAGCTTCAAGTTTCTGATTTTGCTCTCTTGCCAGTAAGTAGCTACGTTTTCTATTAAAGTATGTCTAATTCATGATAACTATATATCCGAATTGGATCTGTTTTTTTGTTCCTATAATTTTGCTATCTTTTGGATCCTGGGTTTTAATCGTTCATTAACAGATTTCAATTTGCTAACACATGCTTGCCTTGCAAAAACAGTCGCACTTACTGTACTAAACTCATGTTGTTTCTTGGGACCTTTAAACTATGTTTGTGTCTAAATCAGGATTCATGTAGTAAATATTACAGAGTTTTCTCAACTTTGCCATTTTGGGGTTATGTGATTATGTCTGCTCTTTTTTAGCTTCATGCTTAATATTACCATCTCACAAGTGTTGTTTTTTTTTATTCCAACTCTTCTGTTTGGTTGACTCTACCCGCTGACTTGTAAATCTCTACCTGTGGACTAGATCTGAATCTAAAGTTCACATTTTTATTCTTGTCTAATCTCATTGTGATGTGATGCAGATAACAAATTTCCGGAGACTGAGGTTTCCATTGAGTGATATTGTTCCTGGTGACCTTAACCGTAATCAGGACATGGCTAACCGAACAGACAACACGAATCGCTGGTTAGATTCACAAAAACTTTTAGCTCATTGCTAGATACTTGTTTTAAGTTGATTACAATATGAATGGATTTGTCTGTTACTTCCTTTATTTTTCAGTTCGAATGGTAAAAAGCTGAATGATGGAATGAAACTCCTTATAGCAACATTCGTAGGAATAATTCTCGGTTTCTTCTTGGGGATATCTTTCCCTACATTGTCACTAACAAAAGTGAGCTAGCCTGCCTATATCTTTAGCTTTGTGTACACTTTTTCTTTCAATACTTTTATGTTTAATGTGTTTCATGTTCCCAACTTGAAACTATTCCAGATGAATTTCCCATCTAGCATTCTTCCTTCTGTTGATATTGCTTACGTAGAAGATGAGACACCGGAAACATCTAGTGAAACGCTTTTGAACACATGGTCATCTAGGAGTCCTTTACATGGGGCTAATTCGAGTGATGCACCGCATTGGAAGGCAAAAACTCTTCTCTTTGCTCTTTTAGTGGTAAATGACAAGATCTTGCAAACTAATATTGATGAGGATTCTGCAGATTTGGGTTCCATCGAATCCCCGAGGTGCAGAGATGTTGACTCCTGGTATCATTGCTGCTGAATCAGATTATTACTTGCGCAGACTTTGGGGATTACCTGAGGAGGTAATATAATGTTTGACCATTTTAGTGTCTCCTCATAGGAATCTTTCTTCTATCGTATAAAGATCTTGTCTTTCCAACAGCATTAAATTGTCTGATCACGGCTTTGTCTTGCTTCTTTAGGATTTGCCTGTGAAGCCAAAGTATCTCATTGCTTTTACTGTCGGTCTTGGTCAGAAAGTAAACGTTGATGCTTGTGTCAAGAAGGTAAAATCTGATGCTGGCACTCCTTTCTTTCTGAAAAATGCTTAAAGAGTCTTTTCTTCTTCTTTTTTTTCTCCGCAGTTTTCAGAAGAAAACTTCAGCATTGTTCTGTTTCATTACGATGGACGAACCACCGAATGGGACGAATATGAATGGTCCAAGCGCGCAATACATGTTAGCGTGCCAAAGCAAACCAAATGGTAATCATAATAAATTCTTTGCTCTAGCTACTCCAAATCTTCCTGAGGCTAGCTTCTTTAACCATTGAATCTCCATGGTTTTGATTTCATCACAAGGTGGTATGCTAAAAGGTTTCTGCATCCTGACATCGTGGCGCCGTATGACTACATATTCATCTGGGATGAAGACCTCGGCCTTGAAAACTTCAGTGTAGAAGAGTGCGTCTTCTTTCAATGTCGAAAGGTTTTTAATGGCCGCACGAATTCTAATCCAGAAAATGTGAATCTGTGCTTCTCTATCTTCTGCAGGTACATCAGGCTTATAAAGAAACACGGTCTAGAGATATCGCAGCCTGCTGTGGAGTCTAAAAAAAAGATCACATGGGAGATAACAAAGAGAAGAACCAAGGGAGAAGTTCACAAGTAAGTAACTTTATAAGTTCCAAAACCTTAGAAACGCGAAAGCTTTTGACTAATCATTTTTTCTGCATAATCTAATGACCAGAGAAGCCAAGGAGAAACCGGGACGATGCAACGACCCTCACTTGCCTCCCTGTGCAGCGTAAGTAATCTCAATGTTCATTTAACTTTGGTCTATACAATACTCTGATTCCATGTGATATATCTACAGGTTTATAGAGATTATGGCTCCAGTATTCTCAAGGGATGCGTGGCGTTGCGTGTGGCATATGCTTCAGAATGATTTGGTTCACGGTTGGGGTCTTGATTTTGCGCTCCGTAAATGTGTCGAGGTTAATCATTTTCCTACACAAGCTCTGTTCTTAAAGCATCAAACATGTGTTTGGTCTCGACATTAGTTACTAAAGTTTCATAACATAAATACAAACAGCCTGCACATGAGAAGATAGGAGTTGTGGATTCTCAATGGATCATTCATCAAACTATTCCTTCTTTAGGCAGCCAGGTTCTTGATAAATACCTTATCAAGGTCAAGTTTCCTCTTTTGTTCATATCTTTGTTAACTTTTCGGTTTTCCCTTTTTTCAGGGAGAGGCACAAGACGGTAAAGCAGGTTGGCAAGGGGTAAGAACTTTGAAAAACCCTAAACCCTTATCCGTTTTTCTCCCATTAACTGCTTCTATTCATAAGTTAGAACATACAGAGAATTTTGTGGTTTCTTGATAACTAAGTGATACGATATATGGTTTTGTTGCAAAGGTGAGAGACAGATGTAAACGGGAATGGACGATGTTCCAAAGCCGAATGGCGAGTTCCGAGAAGAAGTATCTCGAGGAAATCGCAGCCGCGTCTTCAAACTCTACGGTTCATTAGCAGAAGAAACTAAACAAAACAGAGAGACAAGAGAGGGCTGTAATCAAAAAAAAGACTATAGTAAAAGTTCATTAATGTTTTTGACTGTTCATACATGATTAAGCAAAGTCAAACTTGTAATGTTCATATGATGATTAAGCAACTATATACACAGGACACAATTTTTGAAAGAACAATAAGAGATTATTCTTTGTTCTTTTGTATCTTGACTGTTGCTAACTCGTGTCTTCAAAATCAAATCCAATATGCAAAGAGTAGACGACATATTCAACAAACAAGATAACAACCAAATGCTTTTCAGGATACTATAGTCTATAGAACAAGACATCAACAATAAATCACATCACTCACGTAGCCTACCAGGGAAGAAAATGTTTTGTGGCTTTTTGTGTCTTTTTGTTAGAAAAAGTGTAGCACAATTCTTTTTATGTAGTTCACTATGATCTCTGTTAGAGAGACTCTGTACCTTGATCCATGATAGTCCAGAAATTCGATGATTTTTTGAAGAACTAGTAGAGATCAGGCTCACCGCTCACTATCAGCCTCAGAGCCCTAATCTATAGGTTCTGCTTCATCAACATCTTCATCTTCTATATCAGTTTCTTGTCTCTGCTGCTCAGGTATAGGAGATGGTATATCGCTGATGTCACCACGGCAGAAGGGGCAAAGTCTGTTATAGTTCGTAAGCCATTTATTAAGGCATGTGTTGTGGAAGCTTCTTTAGGATGACTCCGTCTTTGTACTCCTCCAAACATATAATATAACACACCTAATTGAAACAATAAAAATTAGTTAAGTTGAAACGAAACAAAATGCGTAGAGAAAGAACCGAAACTTACAAATCATTATTTTTTTTTGGACTTGAGATATAACATCATCGGTAATGAGTGTACTAATTCACTAAGTGCATGACGTGTTGTTTTCTTGGAATCCGATGAGTCTCTCTTGGAGAAGTCAGATCCTATATCATTTTTATCGGATGAGTTAGATGGTGTTGATGACAGTGCAGTGTGAAAATCATTATCATCATCATTCTCATCATCCAATAAGGTTATGAGGTTGATGGTGGTGATGAAAATGTAGGATGAAATTCATCGTTAGTATATAATGTTGATGACTACGATAGGAGAGTGCTTCTCCAATTATTATAATTAATTTAATTTTTTCGTTTTAGTTATTTTTAATTAATATATAATTAACTTTTTTATAAAAAAATTATATGTTAAAAGATCTAAATTTTTGTTTTCAACTAAACAAAATCATTTTCAAAAATTGTGCACAAACAACCAATAAAAATAATTTATGTGTCCCTGCACATGACACCATTTTTGAAGGAATAATAAGAGATTAAGAGAAAGATGCAAATCTGATACAAGAATAGATGTGCGAAGTGAACACAATTCTTGAAGACGCAAATCTGATACAAGAATAGATGTGCGAAGTGAACACATCGTGGAGGAGGAGAATCCACAAGAAGAAGTTGACGTGTGCTCTTCTTTTGGTTTTTCTGTATTTGGTTTTTTGGTAACCACAAGATTCATTATAACGATTAAACTTTTACTACAACTAGGTAGTTAATAATTTCTTTTCGTTTATGAATATATCATGAGATCTTTTATTCAATACAGTGAAGATTTATTCGACTATAAATTTGTGTAAGAGAAAGAAAAAAAGCACTTTTGAAGTCATAGCACACGTCTCACATCTTAATGACATACTAGATGATTCGAAGATTAGTTCTGTAGCCGTGTACTTGTACTAATACAAAAATCAATCAAACAAATATCCTGATGAGCTTGAAGATTCTCTAAAACGCAGCACAAGTTCTTCGACTTGGATCCCCTTCATCTCACGCTTATCACGTAGCTGTACGCCATATATCAGTCCTGAGGAGGATTCAGTTCAAGCCAAACTTTGCTTCCTCTCAATGTAGGTCTTTAGATGAATGACAAGTAAGACATACAAGATCTTGGTGAAGATTCGGTCGATCATTCGCTTTCTCTTATGCAATTCCCTGGCAAGAGGAATCTGTACTTATCCGCGTTTTCCAGTAGATACGAAGGAAGATGAACAGCTGAGAAAGAGTGAGGGATTGGACCCATTTTCCCTATTATGTCCTTGAAAGTATACTCTTCAGGGAGCATATCGAAAAGATCAGCTCCTTTGCATATAACTCTTTGAACTCTTTTAGGATTCAAGAAATGACTAAACCTCACTCTATCATTATGGCTATAAGCTTTCATCTTGAATATAAACTCGCTGATCCGTCGAAAGCAAAAGCTACAATGCCATCCTGCATCTGCCAAGATTTCATCAGACTGGCGATAATGAGCATACCGTGTTTTACCTGTCTCATATCTATGAACGGAAGCTCTCCAGCTCTTGTTATCAACAAGAAACTCGAACGAGTAAAGATAGTTCTTGAGCCGCAGGTGAAGTATCCGAGGGATCTCATCGCACCATCTCAAAAGGTTTATGGTGTGTCTACTCGGAATCTCATCGACGTCAGACATTAGCAACAAGTCATCATCAGTGATCCCGGCGATTCTCAGAAGCTGATCCAAAGCTACTCGCTGATACGCCTCTTCGTAAAACGGATTCTGCCCTTTGACAAATCTTCCACCAAGAGTACCATAAGTCAGGCGTGGCTCGATAAACTTGAACTCGTCTCGGTGCGCAGCAAAGACAAGTGGCTTTGGCAAACCGGTGAAGGTCGAGTTTGATTCCAAGAGGACAAACTGAGTGATGTAAGGATACAATTCTCTCCAACGAACCGCGAGAATGTCAAGCTCGTTACTGAACAAAACCGCATCATAAACTCGCCTAGGGTATTCTCGCACGCCCCATCCATGGAGTTTACAAAGAGTCTCCATTGAAGCGTTCTCGTGGTAGTAATGAGGAATGTCATGAAAAGGTTTAGGTGGTGATTCCCATAGTGGCCGGAGAAAGTAAGAAATCTTCTGACCGTGGACATAACCAGCGAGCACACATGTCGGAACAATCACTAATAGGAAGATATATGTCTTCATATCCACACCACGAAGAGCACAACAAAGTCTAGAAAAGCTGAAGTATCTACCAGTTTCCTGCAACATAGAGAATCAACAATATGTTAAACATGAGATACCATAACTTAATAGGTGCAGGGAGACTGATAATAGACGATTTGCAGTATTTGAATGAGCAATCAAAAACATTCTTAAATATGAATTGAAATGATGTATAATCTCTAATTGATCCCAAAAAATATACTCAAGAACAACCATCAATCTAAACTCAGATCCAAGTAAATTTCTCAATTACTAAAAACAAAAAGAGAGAGAGACGAAAGCTACAGAATTAGGGAACTAACTACTCACTAAGAATTGCTTAACAGTGATGCGACAACAAATGCAAGTCCATGCGTAAAATCAAATAGATGGGTCGACTTATATAGATCTCAAAACTTCAAATTCGAATAAAAAATTTGCAATTTCCGAAGAAGGGAAGTAAGATCTCGTTTCTCCACATCAATGTGGTTTCTCCGTTTCTCAGGAGCAGAACAACACACAAATCTTCAAAATTTCGAAAAAAAACAAGGAGATGCAGATCGGAGATTGGAGATCAAACCTGACTACAAACGCCTCCACAGATATCATCAGTCTTCTTAGAACAGTAATGTCCACCAGCTTCTCCCATCATCCACCACATCCCAATCAGATCCACCGATAACCAAATTCTTACCAAAATGCCAACCACCGTTTCTATTCAAAAATCGCCTCTTTGGCGACGATAAGCCCAAAAAAACTTCCTCCGACGATCTCCGACGAAATCACTCGACGTACTGCTCTCCGGAACAGTTCCAATCACTCTCAATCTCAGCTCGAAGACAGTTAGCAAAACCAGAAATTTCCCAAAAAAGCTAAATCAAGAAATTCACGAGGGAACCAAAACCCTTAAATCACTTGTATCAGAGAGAAACAAAACTATCAGAAATTTGAATCAGAACAGAAAAAATAAAGAAATAAATTGATTTAAAATCGCGAATGAGTAGAGAGAAGGGGATGAAAAAGGCTGTGTCCTCTCTGGAAATGGGTGGCACTACGCGATTAAGAAAGAGAAGGGGCAAAAACACAATTTTAAATAAATGGAGAATAATCATCAAATTCTCTGCATATTCCTGAATTTACGAAAATACCCTTTTATAAATTGACAGTTGAGACGCTGTCTGGGGATGGTTTTGTCATTAAGCTAGCAGCATAACGGTTTACTCGGGCCCCACCACGAGTCTCTCGACCTGACTCAACGCCTATGTCGTGTAAATGACTTCAAGTGTAAGGTTCACACACGTGGCGCTCTGAAATATCTCCTTTAATATCTGTATCGGGCTTTCTAATTTGGGCTAGTTTTAATCGTGGCCCATTAGAGCATCCTTCAAAGGTCAGTGGAAATAATCTTAATTTTTTATTTTGTTTTTCTTAAAGAACATTTTACGGTTTCGGTATAATTTTTCAATTTAAAAGTCATTGGATGCAGTATCATTTCATGCGTAACAACAATCCTTGAGAAATTTATTAAGTTTAATGGAAGAATATGATTCAATGATTGTAAATCTTTAATAAAGCCAGTGGATCATCGTGACTTGTGTTGGATCGGTCGGCGATACATTGACTTAGAAAATTATAAGGCCGTTTACTTATGATTGAGAAATAATTTTGACTTTCTAATGTAAATCTCGTCTATAAACAAACTGTCACTTGGAGAAGAAAAAAAAAAAAAGGAAATGTGTTTTAGTCAGACGAAATTTTCCACTCTTGAGATGTGAATTGAGTATACAAGTTCCTTTCTCTGTTTACAATCATTTACTACACGTTCTCAAATCTTACTAAAAAAACTGATTTCTAAAAAGTTAATAGTAAATAATGAAGTTAGTTTATTTTTTATTTTTTGCCTAGGGAGGTTAATTAGTATTTTCAATTGTCATGTAAATATGGATTCAACTAACATGAAGCGGAACTCGTACAATTCTGATTGCTAAACTGTACAATATCACCGAGTAATAAAATGATCTCGATTTCTAATATCTGATCAAAACTATGAGAATGAGTGGACATATGAGTATGAGTACATGAAAACGAAACGGAGGCTTTTCGAGAAAAAAACAAAGATATTACACGTTTTGCAATTTGATTTAATTTCGAACATTTTTATGATCTTAATTTATCAGATACAGAAAACAGCGACGCATGATAAGAATATAAAGTTCCATTGCATACGTTAACGTGTTTCGCTATGTTTGATTAGTCGGCGTTGACTAAAGACATTTCCAAGTCTCCCACTAATAAACTTGTAGGTTTTCATTGGCTGGGACATCTCTAGCCCACTTGATCACTGAGTGGTGCAAAAAACTTCTATCTCACCACCACTCCATTCACAAAAAGTATATTCATAGCGATAAAATGTGAATTAAAAAGTAAAAACAAGGTAAGCATATTTTAATCATCAAAAAAAATTATGAATTGATAATTGATATATCCAATTAAAAGGAACAGCGTAACTTCAACTAGATGTTTAACAAAACTATACTAAGAAGTGAATAATGATATACTTCACAGCAATTAGCCGACTTATATAATAAAGGGACCTTTTGAATACGAATGTGCGTTGAGTTAGGAGAAAGTTTAACAAGCGATTCAAGTAAATAGACCATCCCGGGTTTGGGAGACGAAGAATGCCACTTTTCAAAAGTGAAGCTCGGTATGGGCCTACAGTTTGGCATAAAATGGGCCTTACTTTGGCGTCTATTTCTCCTTCGATTGTTGTGCAGAGAAGATTTGCTAATTCTCGTTGAGCTTTGAGTTTACAAGAGAGATCAGTTGAGCAATTGTAGTTTAATGTTTCACTGCGTTGCAATTGCCATACCTAGTTTAACTGATGTAGAACGTACAAGGTTAAACGTGACTAGTTTAGATATCTCGACAAATAGCAGTAATAAAAATGAAAATAAATAAAAATTATTGTGTATTATTATTATTCAGTAATTTAAAGTAATATTATTTTATTTATGTAACACAACTTTTTCGTAGTGTATCAAATATTTTTAGTTGTATTGTATTTTTTTTTTTTAAATACGTGTTTATCAAGATTGCTTTTGTTTTACACTTGCATTAATTTTAAATTTCCATTAAAAATACAAACAATATGAAACCGTTGTGGATTGAAATTTCATTCACACATTACACACACATATATATAAGAATCTATACATACATGTTACATTGACCGATTAACGCATGAGTTGAAACACACACATAAAGCAGTTAAGCACAACTCCAAAAAGAAAAGGAAAGAAAAGGTCCTTTATCGTACTTTTCGCTTTTTCTTTGATGATAGAATGAGGGCACACGAAAAGGTATTAAGACAGAGACAAACTCTGCCTTTTGTACGAATAAAACTTATTTTTCAGAAAAAATAATGTAAAGATATCAATTTTCATCTGCAGATTCGCTTTTAATCTTTGCTAAACAAATGAAAATTTTTTATTCTATTATTTTTTTAGATAAAAAAAAAAGAGGGGAAAAGGAGGAAGTAATTTTCGAGCTGTATAGTATACATTTAGTGTTTTTGTTATTACATACTCTCCCTCTGTTCAGAATTAGTTGATGTTTAAGGTTTTTGCACACAGATTAAGGATGCATTTAATATTTATTTTTTCTACACTAAAAAAAATTATCTATAATTCATTTAAATATTATTCAGCCAATAAAAAAACAATTTGCAGAATATAAAAAGTCAAAAACAATAAAAATTCATTAAATTTTACATTGAAAAGTGAAAACATCAAATAATTCTAAAAAAAAAACCTCATAAAACATCAAATAATTCTGAACAGAGGGAGTATTTAATTAGCAGTTTTAACAGGATTGTATGAAACATTTTTTTGTTTGATAAAGTATGAAAACATCTTATCTGCAATGTATTCGAAAAAACATGGCCAATTTATTTTAAAAATTGATCTCTGAAAATTCAGTCTTAATCAGATTTACAAAAACATGTAATCTAAATAACTGTATAGATTGTTCCATAAGTTTTAAAAAAACGTCATTGCACACACGAAGACCAAAAGAATATATAAAACAGAAATATTAGAAGAACATAGATATAATAAACCTTACAAAAAGCTACGGAAATACATTAAAACCCTGAACCTAAACTTCAGTTCGAAACATTATCACATCTTAGCTAGTTTAACATAAGAAGTACTCTTTAGTTAATATCCAAACATAACAAATAAAAGTGCAAAATTATAAACTATAGAAATTATAGAATAAACCCAAAACATAATCATGCATGATGAGTATCAAGCCTAGCCCCACGATTTTCGACAAGTACATCCCAACTGAGTGCCGTACATCAACATGTCCTGATACCCCCACTCGCCTGATCCGTACGTAAAACCACCGTCAGCGGCAGCGCTCACGCCGTCGAAGTAACCAGAATTGTAGGGGACAACGGAGAGAGCAGAGAAATCACCCGAGTATGATGGTGGAGACTGCGGAGGAGTTGGCGGCGGCGGCGGAGGACGGTTAGGGTTTTTCTTCAAGAACTCTTGAACAACCTCTTGCAAGAGACCAGTCTCCGAGTAGTTTTCTTCAGGGGAAGACGAAACGTGAGCCGTTTTAGGTTGAGAGTAAGAAGAAGACGAACCGTTGAAAGAGTTAAACGGCGACGTTTTAGAAGAGGAGCACGATGCGTCGCGTAAGAAGAGAGGCTCTTTATTACTCCTCTGCAGTGTCGGTGTACCGAAAAACTCATGAGTAGAATGATCCAACGGAATCGGACAACGAACGGACGGTTGATATTTTTTGGAGAAAAAAGAGAATCTAGGCTCAGGAACAGGAACTGCATTAGCCGTCGGATAAGTGAAATTAGTACGAGCCTTAGATCCACGAAAGGTACGAGCTGCGACGTCGTAAGCACAAGCAGCTTCCTCCGCCGTGTCGAATGTTCCGAGCCACCGTCTCTCCTTCGACGTCGGATCACGTATCTCCGCCGCATATCGTCCCCACGGCCTCCGCCGAACGCCGCGGTACCTCGTCTTGGTGCATCCATCTCCGGGGACGGTGACAGTTATCTCCTTTGAAGATGATCTGCGGTTAACCGGTGAAGCTTTGGCTTTGGTGAAGTTTCGCTTGAAATGAATCGGGTCGGGTTCGTAATCGGGTATGGGTGAGTTGAACTTTCTTAGGGCTTCTTCCATTTTTTTCTGGTTTTAGGGTTTTGTGTTTTGAAGGAAAACAAAAAAAGTAAAGAGAGATGAAGATTTATTTGGTACTCTTTTGGTGTTGTTGTTGCTGGAAAGTTGTTGGTACTTTGACAAAGATGGAGCTTCTTCTATCTATTTATAGGCACATGAAATTGTTTAGTTTTTGTAAAGAGTATATAATGGCATCATCAATGAATTGCACACAGAAGAAAATTATACAGTCGAACTTAAGATCGATCTGATTAATTACGTACTGATATGATAATGCTTCTTTTATTTGTTGTAATCATTTTAATCTTCAGAAACGTTTTACACATTGTTATGTAAACGATAATTACTTTTAAGAATTAATTTTTTTACAGTTTAATTTTAAAAACTATATGTTTAAAACATGTTAAAAAATGTTTTAACACATTCTTAAATTACTTATGTTTTCTATCTCTTTCATATACTATTAGAGATAAGAAAAAGAAAAAAAAAGGGAAAATGAGGAAGACGTTTTGAAGTTTTTGTCTAGACAATGTTGTATTTTCATTTCCCGTTATTGATTTTGTTAGGTGAAGCAAATGGACAGATTAAAAAACAAAAAGATTGAAATGTTTTCAACAGACCATTAACGTTTTCACACATGCTAAACACATTTACGTTACTTTTATATGATTAGTACATATGTAAACGGTAAACCCGTTATTTAATTAAGACTACCAATTAAAAAACAGTTGTCAAAAAGTAGGAGTTTGTTTTTGTTTAATGTTTTATAGATATACTTAAATGATTCTTATGTATCCTTTAAAATTGTTTTGTACGGCAACCCTCATGTTCATTATAGTACCGTATACTTTAGCATTGAAAATCGACAATATCGAGAACAAAATTAATGATTTTGGAAGTTGAGAAAAAGTATGGAACCAAAGATATGCGTAGCAAATGTAGCAACACTACAGTGTAAATCTGACACGTATATGTATTATTGTACGAATAGGACTTTTCAGGTTTGTCTAAACGGATGTATGAGGCAGATATATCTCATGAATCAGAAGCTTGCTTTTTATTTATTGCTTCTGTCCTGATATATATAGCTCACGTTACATTATACAGAACCATGCAAAATTAAAAGTATATATATACCTACAATTTTTGATGTAAAAATAATATTAATTATATACAGATAAGCTTTAGCCGTTGTTTTATCAAGTTTTGAAATAGCGTCGTAGTTGCTGCGTCTGTGTTTACGGAAAATGTGGCAATTGCGGAAAATGTGGCAATCAACATAAATATAAATAACCATCGTGATGTGAACAGTGAACAGAACCGTCTCATATATCATTGCATCTCTTGGGGTTTCAATTTTAGAGATAGTGTTTATTTTAATCTCGAAATGCGTTTAGCATTCACAAAAACGTTAATTAATATGCGATAGTATTAAATTATTAATATGTTGTTTTTGGAAATATTTAACTCAAAAAGGATGTACAAAAATTCTATTTTTTTCCTTTAAAAAATGCATCTATAGTCAAGTATTAATATATATATATATATATAGATATTCAAATATGAATGAGAACTTTACAATATCCATGCAAGCATGACATAAAATTGTGTCTGTGGTAGTTTGGATTAATAAATATAATAATAACTGTTCAATTATTTCAATATGGTAAGTCGAGACCATAAAGGAAGTTATTTGGAATTGCAAAAATGATTACTGAGAAATTTTTCAAATATTGGGGAACAAATGACTGGATTTCCAGCTCACTCCTACAAAAATGTCTTTTGTGATTTCCAATGTTACGAAACGAGTTATACTCCATTGGCTCGTGTTCCGAGTTATTTTCGTTTGATGTATATGTATATGACCTATTTTCCATTTCCTACAAAGTATTAACTTCAAAATACTTAAGTTTGGCTTATGAGTTGACATGTCAGATGTGAATTAAACCTTTCCTAGTTGTTTAAAGGGAATTTTAGCTAAATCAATTGCTTATAATCAAACGGTGATTAATCTACCTATCTCATAACCGAACAAAAACTTGAAAGGAATATAGCCCAACCAAACACACTAAAAAATAAGTCAAGAATCAAAATTCATTTAAAGATTTAGCATTTTACCAAAAAGGATATTAGTATATACTATATAATTCTTTCATTTAACCAAACAATCTAAATTTCTAACTAATTTATTTTCTTAAATAACATTTTTAAATGATTTATCTTGTTTGAATTTTCATTAATTAACCGAAATGTAACTGATACAAATCAGTACACGTCTATAAAACCTCTATCCTATTTACACCGCACGGCATACCATAATATATTTCTTGTTGGAAGTGTTGGATTTTTAAATGTTCCATTAACGTATTTTTTTTGGTATAAACGACAAGAGTATAGTGTAACCAATCAAAATGTGATTTGATAGACTTTGAAAGGAGGAGTAAATGGTGTGGGTCGACAAAAGGAGATTTTGTGACGACAAAGAAAGAGAGTGTGAAATACCAAAACTCCAAATTCAATCAATCAATTTTTATCCTTGAAAAAAGGACTTTACTTCTTCAACCTATTTTTTATTCTTCCAAGAACAAAGAGAAATCAGCCTTCCACATTTAAAGAAAAAGACAATGAGCCCTTAAATCCTTTATATACCTATATTTTTTCGAGTTAAGAAAATGTGAGACGAATAGAAAAAAAAAAAACAAATCCCGTTAAAAGTGAGTGACCTTTTGGGACATCAGAAAAAGATCATTCTCCATCATTTTGCCCCCTATGATGTGGACCCTCCGCACCCATGCGTTACATAATTATTACTCGCTGATTTGACTATCTAGATTTTTATGTTTATTTTTCTATATCAGCTCGTAAAAATAAAGCCAAACATCAATAAATGCATCTACACGCTGAGTAATTCTATCTAGTTCGCAATATAAAGATAAGAAAGTAATCATAAAAAAAATTGATAAATGATAGTTTGACAAATCTTTTAAACTAATCATAAATAGTTTTACGAAGAATATAATTCTGACATTTTTCACACAAATTAAGAAATAAAATAAAAGGTCTTTTATATCTTTATTAATTTATAAAAAATAATTTTTGAAATTATATTTATAATTAATTTTCTGAATTTATTGAGGTTTAAAATGGTATTTTATGTTAAAAATTACATTAAAATTTTAAAACGACATTCTTTTTAAAACAAAAAAGAATATCAGCACTCTTTATGAAACGAATGGAGTATATAGTTTGCCAAATCTTAACCAAATATTAGATTAATCAATATACCAGCTAAAAACTAGTTCCGGTAGAAAACAAGAACTATGATGTCTAAGGTATTTACATTGGTTATAAAAAATACAGAAAATCGACCACCATTGACCATGTGTGATGATAGTAAATTGAGTTTTTTCCATATAACTAAATTATAATTTATGGGATTTAAAAATAATAATATTAATAATAATAATAATAATTTATGGGATTTCGATTTTATATTCGAGTGATTTCAGATTAAAGACAATACATTAGACAACACATTAAAGACAACACATTACACATTGGTACCAATTCGGATTCGACATTATTTTTCTAATAGGCGGTTTAGAAATTTAAATACTTTAGATTTGTTACAAAACGTCTACATATAGGATTAATATTTTAAACTACTCGGAGGTTCAGTTTTAAGCAAACCTCTAATCGATCATGTAACGTCTGAGAAGTAACTTAATCACTTTTCCTTTCCACCTTTTGTCAATTAGTGTTATCATTGTGATTGAGCAGTAGTGGCACTTTATGCTTAGACTATTGAGAGGATAGACCAAACTTACTGTTTGAGTTTAATTACACTAGAGATGGGTCCTAATCTATACATACTAACACATTGATTGTGGTTGCTGATCATAAGCTTACTTTTTGACAATGAATTATTATTAAATGAGTATACCATATAAATATCATACACGTGTTTCTGCTATAATTAATTAATTAAAATAATTGTTTTTTCTTATTAAAGAGTTTGAATACAAAGATGGACGGTGTGTTAGAACTACACAACGAAACCGATCTATATCAATGAAATCCGAAATAAAAAATCAAGCATTGTTGTAATTATTCAAATTTGTAGTGATACGAAAAAATAAACACCTAATAATAATAGTGGAGAGTAGTAAAGTTTAGGAAAAAAGAGAGGCGAGGAGCATAATGATCTGCCAAACTCAGAGTAAGATCAATACTTTTTTTTTTTGTTCTGATCAGATTGTCTCCTAATCTCTCTACCTCTAAAACCTTAGGGTCAGATTCATATGTATGCATAGACAATGTACGCCCATTAAACCATTAGCAAACAAGAAACTGGCAGATAATAAATGAATACTATTATTACTACTCTTAATTTATTATTATTATTATTATTGGTGTATTAATGTCGAAACCCTAGTCCCAAGATCCATCATCATTCCTTTTTTCTGTAACTAGATGTTCTTCAACAGCTTTTGTCCCACAAGTGTCTTTGGAACAATGGGACAAATTAATATTTACTCATGTGCTTTTACTATTTTTCAAGTTATATGTAAGCAAATATGTAGTTGTAAAAAAAATAACCGGGTAAGAAACAAAGTTTAAGTAGACAGCTTGTAAAGACCAAAGACACCACACCATAGTTGAACAACTACACTAGGATGGATTGGTATAACGAGAATATTCAACGTCCTCATTGGTGTAGTGAGAACATTTAATGATTTAGTTATAAAATAAGAATAATTCTGTTTGTAACGCATATCGAAATCGGAAATTTCAGATTATTTAGTTATTGTGAATCTCCATTGTTTATTGAATCTTCCCCCGTAAATGTATTTCCCACGTGATTTATCTCCTTCTTTGTAAATAAATATAAAATCCCTAAAAAACTGTGTGAAAAAGAAAAATAAAAAATTGTTACGTAGAGTGCTGCAGTAGTACAGAATGGGACTAAAAAGATTATTAAGGGCCCAATAAGCCAACAAAAAGAAATCTCAGAGTAGTTGATCCAAAAACGAGTCTTTAGGCTTATTAGGCTTATTAGCTCCTCCAGAAATAAGATTAGTAACAATGGAGCTTCCCCATGAGAGCCAACCTGTTGCTCCTCCTTGTTGCTTATCTGCTTCAATCACACTCCTCACTTGCTCTTCCTCGACCATCTCTTCCCACTTCTTCCTCATGAACTCTCGAACCGCTTCGGCGCTTTGGTTAACCATCTCTTGCGGAGGGAACTCCAATGGGTTCTGGTCCAAGTTCAGTTTCTCCAGCTTCTCCAGCCTGAAAAACGAGTCGGGCAAGACTCTGATCTGGTTGTTGCTGATATCTAGCTCCCTGAGGTTAGCTAAATCAGAGATGGTGTCAGGCAGTTCGGTCAAATCGCTGAAATTGCTGCTCAGGTTCATGACTTCGAGGCTCGTGAGTCTCCCTATAGCTATGGGAAGCCCGTAGATTTCGTTCATGTGTGCATCTAGATACCTTAGAGAACGCATCTCGCATATCGAATTGGGGAAGAAACGGATCTTGTTCAGCTGGATTGATAGCCTTTCGAGGTTGAGTAATCCGTATCCGATGTTTGCAGGCAAAGAAGTCAAGTTGTTGAAGCTAGCATCTAGCTCGACTAGTGACCTAATCACAAGAACACATCCTCTTCAGAATTGGGTAATAAGCTAAAACGGAACAACACATGATCAAACGTATAAGCACAAACAAAACCTGCACTGCGTTATGCTTTCTGGGAGTGAAGTTAGCTTGTTCCCAGTCACATTTAAGATCCTCAAGTTAAGCAATAGTCCAATAGAGTCGGGAAGAGACCCAAGAAGGTTTGAAGATAGATCGAGCTCCTCTAATTTCTCAAGTCCTGAGATTGCATCAGGTAGGAACTGCAAAAGGAGAGCAGCTTTAGTTACTTCAAGGGACGACCACACCAAAAAAAATGGCTCCGATCAAGATCTTGTCATGTCATTGCTCACAACAATCAAAAGTGTTGAAAGACAAGATTTAGATCATCAGAACTATGAGTTGTCCATCTACAAGTCTTTCGAATTCGTCGACTCAATAGTTTACGGTGACTAATAGATCGTAAGACGATCAAGCTTCACACAAACACCAAGATTCATAAGCTAAATCCTCTCATTCCAAATTACAAAAGTTGCTTGCTTTGATTTTGCTTTACAGAACACAACTCCTACGAATCAGAGAACTCGTTGAGATTCTAGCTCTAACGTAACTGGGATCTCACGAACAAAACTAAGCAATACTGTTCGAGCAAACAGTATCCACGAAACAACACAGGATTATTCATGTGGAAAAAGATTCAAATTCTTGGGCATTACCTTCAGATCGTTGCGAGAGAGATTCAGTGAAACCAAACCAACGAATTTGCCTAAAGCTTCAGGAAGAAGCTTAAGCTGACGATCAGAGAGATCGATCCTCTCAACGACGCCACCACCTTCTGCTTCCCTGAGCACCGCGAGAACCTCTTCGTTCACTTCATCGCCACCGTTCAATGACTCAACCGCCGAAGCATAAACCTTAGACAGCTCCTCCTCCAATTCCCTCAATTGCTTCTCGTATCCCTCGTGAACTTCCTCCAACCGAACAACCGTAGCGTAAATCTGCTCTTCCTTGGCCGCATCCTCCGGCGACAGCGAATTATTCTCTCGGATCTGAGCGATCTTAGACCGAGCAGAGGAGACAGATAAAGGATCGGGTCGAGGCCCAAGAGAGCCGAAGACGAAAAGAGTCTGCGTGATGGTACTGGGAATCGATTCGATCAGCGAGGAGATGACATGCGGATTGATGAGAAGGGGATAACGATTCGCTAAGGCTTGCTGAATCGCCGGAGACGGTGGCGCGTGAGAAGCGGGATCGGAGTGGTGGATGACGTAGGAGAGCAACGGGAAAATCTCGATATCATGATCCATTCTCTACGAAAGATTGAAGAATCAAAATAGTTTTGATTCTATTGATTTAGAAAGTATAGTAGTTTATACAAGCACAGTACAGTGTATGTAGATGACAAGGTTTGGTTTTTCGGTATTGTGACATTTGTATGATAATCGCTAAATTAGTTCCGGTTTATTTGGAACCGGATTCTTTTCGCTCTTCATCAGCTGGGCTTTCTTAAGACCCAAAAACAAGAATCTGAGTTTTAAGCCCATTAATATTTAGCGCGTTAAAAATCCTAGGTCTCGAAATGGGGTAGGTTTTCGTTCTCGTCTCTTGGGCCGTACTGCGAGGGAGCATGAAGAAGACGAGAAAGCTTCGAGAACACGTTTCCGCCGGACACGGTCGTATCGGAAAGCACCGTTAGCATCCCGGAGGTATGCATTCACCACCGTATCCTCTTTGACAAGTAACATCCTGGATATTTCGGTAAAGTTGGTATGAGGTATTTCCACAAGCTCAGGAACAAATTGTATTGCCCGATCGTCGTTCTCGAAAAGATATGGTCGATGGTGCCTTAGGAAATCAAGGAGAAAGCTTCCAAAGACAATGTTCCGATGATCGATGTTACTCAGTTTGGGTATTTTAAGGTTTTGGGAAAAGGTTTCTTGCCTGAGAATCAACCTGTTGTCGTCAAGGCTAAGCTTGTGTCGAAGACAGCTGAACAGAAGATTAAGGAAAGCTGGTGAAGCTATTGTTCTCACTGCTTAGGTTATCTCATAATGCTACTTTGGCTCGTTAGACTTTTTTTTTTTAATCAAATATTCCTTTTTTGCCGTCATCTCATCAATTCTTCTCTGATTTGTTACAATTGATTTGATATACAAATGGATCAACGACGTCTGTATTCGTATTCCACATATGAAATGATAATGTTTTAGTAAGACCCTAATTCTCAAAAGTTTCAATGTTTTATAGATAAGTGACATCACAAGTTAAAAGCTTTTTAGAGAAGAGAGAATCAAAACTCCTTTTGGTTCGGAAACAAAAATGCGATTTGCATGCAGATCTTCTTAGCATGCCTTAGAATAAAACTTTTATTAGTTCAAAAGAGTCTCTTTCTCTGCTATTCCTCCCCATTCTCTTATCCTCTCTTCCGCCATTGCAGCCTGCCAAAATATATCACTCAAACGTTAGAACAATCGGTCAAGTGAGATCTTGTTCTATCAGTCTTAGTATTTTGATTCCTTACCTCTTTCTCCCAATTGGTTTTGCAGATCATCCATGTCAGGACTATCGATTGAACAAATGTTCCGGTCATCATCCCCCACCAGATTCCCTGATCAATATAAGTTTCCATAACATCAAAAACTCTGCTTTTTCTTGTCCATTAAAAAAAGGTTTTTAGCTAGATAAATAATTTGAAATTTTTTGATTACCATTACTCCGTATTCAAGCTTAAATCCCAATAATAGACCAAGTGGGACTCCGAACAAGTAATAGCAAGCTATGTTCACATACGCAACAACCGCTTGCCATCCCGCTCCCACAGCCACTCCTGCATAAATAATCGAATTTTATTAACTATAACTATGCCACATTCCATAAACCATTTTTCCACTCATATCTAAATAGTTTTTAGTTTAAAGTTTATGTACACTCGCATAGTATCATCAGGCCCCAAAAAAAAAAAATATTGAGGTTCTTAGAAATACAGTAAAACCTCTATAAATTAATAATGTCGGGACTATGATATTTTATTAATTTATCGTGATATTAATTTATCTGTAAATTAATAATTATTAATTTATAGAAAAAATCAGCTTTCTATCTATAATTTTCTAAAAAATTTATTGGAATAATGTTATATTTTAAAATTTAACAAATATCGTAATGTAAATTATGATTAACAATTATAACTATCGCAATAAAATAGTTTTTAATACCATATCGGATTGTCCATGTAAAAATATACATGTTCATGAGTTTAAAGTTTTTTAAAAAATCATAACTATTATCTGTATTATTGATGATAAAATTGAAAATAACACTACAACACATTTAAAAAATATTTACAGGTAAAAAAATCAATTATCACATCAAAAAATCATCATAAATTTTGAATGTATATTTTAAAACACCAATAAAAACTAGTGATATAATAATTATAGAGATAAGATCCAATGAAATTTCACCCTTAAAGTAAAAGCAAACACATTAGCCATATTTTAGAATATTATATTTATATATATTTGCATAAATATATATATAATTATTAATTTATATTTTTGTTGGGATCATATATTTACATAGGGATTTCAAAAAAATTATTATCTTTTTATTGTATCGAATTTGATGGAATTTTACATTGCCCCGACTTGGGACCAGTAAAATTTATTAATTTAGAGTGATTATTAATTTATCGAGTATTAATTTATAGATGTTATACTGTATAATGATGGTGGTTTTTTATGAGAAATACCAGATAAGACAGGTTGAACATTGTTGATGACAATGCAGAAGGCAAGCATTGGTGTGAGTTCTCTAACCACATTCCTAACTACTTCGTCTTCTACAAAGAAAACAGGGTACTCTTCTCGGAAGAAGATTAGGATTGCAGCTATAACCATCCCGATCGCTGTCGATAATATCACTGCCACGACTAGAGAGAACTTGGCCGTTCTTGGGTGGCTAGCTCCTAGCTCATTTGACACTCTCACACTGCCAAAACAAAACAAATTAACGTATTATTAGCTATATGTGTAGATATTCGAAAAAGTTAATTATCACACGTGTGTGGATTGCACTTGAGAATTTACCTTACTGCTGCGTTTATCCCAAATGATACCATAGCTGCCCATCCCAAAATGTTCATGCTTCATTTTAGGTAAATAAATCAATAATTAGATAAAGTTTTGTAACGAAGAGTCTGAGATTTTGAATATATCTTATTCCTTATTACACTCAGTTGAATCTATTAATTTTGTAATGAATAGACGTCTATGCAATCCAGCAAAATTAGTTTAAAAAATGTGTGAGATATTTGAATCGAGTATTTGACTCTAGTGGCTACCAAAGACAAAACAAAGAGACCACTACGCACGTTGGGGTCTACTCTCTTTTTTTTTGTTTCTCGGTCACGGGGATCTACTCTTATTTAGAGAATCTTTATAATATAATTTAAAGGGTTAAATAAATGAAAAGATAACAAATCATGTAACGTTAATTAATGTTGAGAGTAAATGATTTAATTTAAGAGATGTGTTTATTTGCAGAAATATAATACCATATGGAGAGTGCAGCTACGGAGACTTCAGCATTCTTCAAATATCCAGCAAATAATACGAGTGCCATGAAATACCAAACCTCCAAACTACAGAAGCAACAACCCCCAAAAAAAAATATGAATTAATCGGTCAGACCAGAAAATAACCGTGAAAAAAATGCTATAAACTCACCAAATCATGACAGCAGAAGCCAAAGACAGTTTGACAAATCCCCACAAATTGTGAAAAGCCTCCCATGTGAGTCCAGACCAAGCCTCCCCACATGTACCACTAAAAATATACACAAGTTGTGCCACAACGATGAACAACCACGACGTGTTAAGCACGAAAGCTAAACCGGGAAGTCCCCACTGGAACCTAGACATGACTAGCCACGTGAGGAACGTGTGGGTCACAAGAGCCACGCCAGAGATTGCTGCCATGGCCATGATCTTGCTCTGCGATTGCAAAAACTTTGCGGTAGGGAAATTGATGGCGTAGGCGAAGATTTGTGGGATCATGTAGATGGAGAAAAGCCCGGCCATGGCCGAGATTGCAGGGGTTTGGCCTATGAAGGTTAGGATTGGAGCAGCGAAAATATAGAGTAGAGAAAGGATGAGAGCGGTTGCGGTTAGAATCACCCACGAGCGTTGTAAGTAAACGCCGAGCAGTGATACTTTTCCAGCTCCAAACGCTTGTCCGCATAGCGTTTCCAACGCACTTCCCATTCCAAGCTAACCGTAGATAAAAATTAACGGCCGTAAGAATTGTATGAATTTGGTTACAAAATACTAATACATAAGTCACACTTTTATCATTATAAATTTTATATAGCTACTGTAGATTCTAACATTAGTTTGAAATTTTGTTTTTAAAAATCGTTAAAAATAACTTATCATATAGCCCATACTTTTTTTCTCGTTTCAAGTGAATTGGAGCAGTAAAGATATAGAGATTATTATGAGCATCATATCTATACTTAATTAAGACATAATTTTTATTTATAATAATTATACAAACTTTAATTGTACAAAAACTATCATAATATAATATGCAAAAGATTAAGTTACATGCATACCATGATACCAAAGGAGAAACCGGCGATGACGGAGTTCTCGATGGAGACGGCGGCGAGGGCGATGGTGCTAATATGTCCGGCGAAAACTTGAGTGACAGCTCCGAGAGAGAATTGGGCCATCGAAGTGAAAATGGCCGGGCCGGCTAATTTCCATAGTTTCTTAGACTCAATTCTAAACTCTCTGATGAAGTCTCCGACGCCGGAGATCGGCGGGATATCGACGGCGGTAGAGGAGAAGGAGACAAGCGAAGATGCTCTGCTTCCGACTCCCAAATAATCCATCAATGCTTTCCGGGTCGTCGGGTCAAGTTCCTCCGTCGTCGAGAGAAACGGATCCATGAAGTCATTATCTTTCTCCATTATTCGACAAAGAGATAGAGAGATAGCTTGCTTCGAGTTAAGAAGAAGACCGATGATCTTTTGAACTTTAGGTATCAATAATTCATAAATATAGATACTATAAACTCCTCTTTTCTTTTGAGGGGTCTCTTTTTTTTTTATTGTGGCATCTATCGATCATCTATGGGTCTATTAATATACAAGTAGACTTTGTAAGTAGGAGTTTTTGGAAGAGGAGTAAAAGACAGCTTCAGGCTTGGAAGTTTTTTTTTTTAAATCAGACAGCTTTACACCAGTTAATACTTTGACTTAGTGTTCCACAGTAAAGATTTTATGTGTCTGTCCAGTGTTGTATAACTGTCATACCAAATCAAAGAGTAAAGAATTGATAAGTTATCGCACGGCTAGGCTAAACGCCTAAACATAAAATAAAACAAATTGGAAAAAGCAAAACACGGTAATAATAATGCATATATATATATATGGTTAGAGAAATATATATACTACAAGTTTTTTTGATTTGTTTTTCTGAACTGATTGACCATTAAGAATTTAAGATCTTTGTTTCGTGGACTCCATGTGCCATTTTGCTACGTGCATACGTGCATAGCAATTAATGTGGTAGATTTCGATATCCCGAGAATGGTAAACATAAGAAAGATAATTAGATTAATCTACTTATATAAATCTAATTGGCTAATGTAGTATATAGTTGGCTCATTAGAGACCCAATGAAAACTTAGTAGACTAACTAAACACACAATGAAAACTGCATAGGCCCATATAACTTTCCAATGGCGTTTTAGCACAATAGCAAAACGGGAAGATAGCAAGAATTTTTTCTTTTCTTGTCAGTCACTCAAGACTTGATTCAAGATTGCAAGGTTTCTTTGTGAATTCCCTTTTTTATATATTTATTACTGGTAATGTGTTCGGTAATGAAAAGGTTCAATCAACGAGACACTTTAGTTTTCAATTGTATACTCCGCAAAAAAAAAAAAAAAAAAATCCCATTCAAGAGCATTTGAATTTTGAACAATGTTTAAAGAATATTTTAAGAAGGTCCCTAGAATTTTTAACACTACAAATAACTGTTCCTTGTAGATGAGATTAATTCTAATAATTCTAACGCAAGAGTTTTTCATGCTCAGGATAGGTTGATTATTAGCTGATTTAAACATAAATTCTATTAGACGAGATATCGTCACGCTCACGATGAGACTCAGATTACATCGGTGCGACGAGCTCATTATGATTAAAGAGCTTGTTTCATATCCATCAGGTATAGCAAGCTGTCATTTCGCCCATAATAAGCTTGTCGCCACAAATCACAAGAATCACATTCATCTATTGCATTAGAAAGATATTACACCTTTATCATAGATATGAGATTCCTCTTTGATCTAATATAAAACGACTAAAGATTTTTTTTTTTTTTTGGTCGAAAAACGACTAAAGATGGTATATAAATTAGTAATGATTCCTATGTAGGCAGAGGCAGCGGACACAAAAACAAACAAACAAAAGATTAGCCCATACAATTTGTATAGACAACGCCCCTATTAAATTTTTGTAATCTAGTAATTTGTATTTTCATGTTTTTTAGGCCATGTCATTATTCACGATCAACAAAAAACAACTATATATGTTTTAAAAAATATTTATATTAAATGAAAATAACGTTGGTTCATTTCATGATGAACAAACATTTACAAAAGTACTCCATAAAGAGAAAGCAGTAACTGGTAGGTTTTACATTACATACACAAGTAACAGAACTTGTTACACAATTGTAAGGAAAACGAGAAATAGAGTTCTTGAGAACTCTTAAAAAGGACAAAGAGAAGAAGACAAAAAGGCATACTCAATAATAGTCAATACACACAACAAACAAACGAGAAAGCCCTGCACTTGATCAAGTTTCAGGATGAGTTGTTGCTCGGCCTCTTTCGCTCTTGCTAGTTTCCGCGAACTTTAGGCTAGCGGTATGTAAGTTTTTAGCTTGCTCTTTAGAGTTCCACTCGGAAAGGTAATAGTCTTCTTCAGTCACTTTCTTGGAGGAAGGTCCACAAAACATACCTCCCCATTGTGGAAAGTAAATAAAACATATTGGTAAAGAACACGCAATTGACATAATCCCCATCAGTGTTATACCCGTCTCTCTCGAGTATGTTGATCCTTTGAAGAATATCAATTGAGTTAAAACCGCACCTACATTACCTCCCGCACCTGTCATTCCTGATATCACTCCAAGAGATCTGCATAACAATATATTGGTTAATTAGTCTAGTTTCAATAATTACAATTACCATGTGAAATTTTTACAAATCTTTACCTTCTAGAAATAAAAGGAACGACGCCAAAGGTAAGACCACAAGAGGCTTGGACGAAGACAGAGAAGATGAGCATAACAACTATAGACCATGTCAAGGAAGCAATTTGGCCAAGGAATGCACACAAGACACCTCCTACTGTTTGAATAATCCACCAAGACCACAACCTTCCTCTCATACCAAACCGTCTGGCTATAAGATCGGAGAGAATTCCTCCTCCGGGTCTAGCGAAGAAATTGGCCAGACCAAAACTCGCAGCTATAATCCCGGCCGTGTTGAGGTTTAAGTGGAATCTATCAAAGAAATACTCAGCGATGATGTTGTCGATGGTGAGCTCTACTCCAAAACAATAGCCATATGCTAATGCTGTTATCCATCCCCTATAGTTGCTGATCCCATGTGTTATCACTTTCCCCACTTCATCTTTCTCCTTCTCTCCCGATTTGTGCATTGCCCAATAATCTCCATCAGGAAGATCCTTTTATTATTTTTTCAAAATACAAAAAAAAAAAAAAAAAAAAAAACTCAAACGCATTAGTGATATGATCAATCAGTAATTGTCTATATCTAACGGACCATTGGTACTAATTTAATCGATTAGAGAATCTACTATATATAGGTTGACCATCCAAAAAAAAAAAGTATCTCCACTACTATATTAATCAAACCAAACCCAAATAGAATCTTTTAAACCGTTATTATTTAGGGAATATGTATGTACTTTCTGGTGTAACTGATTAAACGATTAGTTTTCAAATTCATGCTCTGTTTCTTGGTAAACAGAAAACAAGTATGTAAGAACAGTTTGTTTTTTTTCTTTTGAATCCAAGTTTAACATTTATTCAAAAAAAAAAAAAAAAACTGATTAAACAATTGGGTCAAGAATTAAGAGAACCGGATTATTATAATTAATAAACCGGGAAAACAGAATTAAACCGGTTACCTGGCCGAACAAGAGAACGGCGAAAGCAGAGAAAGTCTGAAAGAGGCCAGGGATGAAGAAAGCGATCCTCCAAGCCGTGAATTTTGTGGACCCCATTTTTCGGATCGCCGAGAACACGAGCGGCATGATCAGCTGCGTCGCGCCTCCTCCGAGATTACCCCAACCGGCGGCGATTCCGTTAGCCGAACCGACGACGGGACCGGAGAACATAGAGCTCATCCAGAACTGCGTCGAGACGAAAGTGGCGAGCGAGAAGCCGGCGAAGAATCGGACGAGGATGAATCCGATCGGAGATTTGATCCCGGAGGTGAAATAAACGGCGGGAGCGGTGGAGAGGGTTAACGCGGCGGAGGCTAAACGAGGGCCGAAGAGGTCGCAAGCCGTGCCCATGACGAGACGAGCGAAGACGGAGCCGGAGACGGAGGCGATTCCGGCGTTTCCGATGTCGGTGGCGGTGAGATTGAGGTTATCGCGGATGATTGGGAGGAGAGGAGGAGCTGCGAAAGTGGAGACGAAGCAGCAGAAGAATTGGAACCATGAGAGATGGAAAGCTCTCATGTGAGGCTTTGCCATGGAGAATAGCCGGAAAGTTGTTGATTTGTTCTCCGCATCCACCGGAAGTGCGAATCTCCGACCGGTGGTGGTCCCGGCTTCTCCTCCTTTGCCTTCGACCTCCATTTTTGTTTGAGCTTTGAGAGAGAGTTTGGAGGGAGGGAGTGAGATTCAGGTGGAGTTTAAGGAATGAGAAGATTTTTTGAGGAATCTAAGTGTTTGAGGTTATGAGTATATATAGAGGAAGCTGTGTGTAAAAGGCTCTGACATTTTCGTGATGATGCATTCTTTTTTTATGTTTTCTAATGGATGCGAATTCTGGTTTTGATTGGATTAATTCGGTTTAGGAAGCGTGCATGGAATCTAATACTGTTCGGTTTAGAACATCATTATGTAAATTTTAAAATTATTCTGTAACGTCCAGTGAAAGTTTATTTTGGTTTAGATTAGGTTGATTGTGATTTGTGAGATACAATAGAAGAATAATTCTAAGATCGAGTGTTTCGACTCAATCCGGATCAACCCGGTTTGGATGAAGTTTACTTGCTTTTTGAAACTCCTAAAATAAATCTAAAATGAAAATAATAAAGTTTGAAAACTATGAAATCCCTTTCGTCAGGTGTAGTTGTTGATCATGTTTGGGTTTATATATTGTTTATGAGTTTTTATTCAAAAATAATGTTAGTTTTTTCTTAGAAATGAAATCCCATTTCGAAAGTGTGCAATGTAGGGGTGTAAGTTTACCAGATATATCAATGTCGTCTTGTATGTTACATATATACAAAACTATTTATCGTAATGTGGGGAAAATAGAACAACTCATCGTAGATATATGTTGCATAAATGATATAAAACGATCATCGATGTTAGTCTGCAAATAATTAGACTCGTATGTTGTAAATGGTATATCATCATTTTTAAGATTTCGATAATGAGATAAAATACGACAAAAAGTTTGAAATACAGTAGTAAGCTTTTGTCATACAATCGATATTTTTGGGATGTGTATGAATACAAAACTCTAGTAGATATAAATAGCTAGCTAACATAAATCCACAGTCGGTTATTCCGATCTACAAGTATGCAAGAAATTAAATAGTATTCTTTCTTTTCAATGTAAATGTTGTTTTGACATTTTTTACTCGAATTTTGATATAAATTAAACTCATACACATAAACTGATTCTTGAACCTAATAATTTTTGTTTTCATTAATATCAAACAGGGGTAAATTAGATCAAAATTAAACTGAAGTTCTGAAATAAATTTTAGTTTACACCAATATACAGAATAAACGACATTTACTTTAGAACTGGCGGAATCGTGTTATAATCTCTATATATACATCCATATAATGTTGTATAAGATTAAGGTGCAGTAAATTCATTCTTATGTTGTTGTCAATTGTCATTGAATATTTATATTAGTCGAGTAAGAAAAACTCAAAATCTTAGTAGTACAATTTTCCAAATATTTACTTCTGATATTTTAAATCTTATACATATATTTAGATATTAGGTAGTTGTTATACTTGTTATATAAATTAATAGTAATGTTCAAATATTTACTTCTGATATTTTAAATCTTATACATATATTTAGATATTAGGTAGTTGTTATACTTGTTATATAAATTAATAGTAATGTTCGAAGTCAATACTTTAGAGTTGAGACTCGGGGAATAGTAGCTTCTTTTAAGCTCTTTAACCATGGGAAAGGTAAAGTCCTCGAGACATCAACTTTGGCAAAGTCTTAGCTACAACAAAATGTTACAATACTTCTCAACTTGTTTATTTCGTAAATTCTTTGTCTACATCTTTTGTATGTAATGATTTTGTTACTGATTTATGAGGTTTATTAAACAATCTAAAAGTATCAATCAAACAGTCTATAAATAAAAAAGGAGAACTAATTTTAAAATTTGTAAAAAAATTAAAAATTAAAAATCTTTTTTTTTTCTTTTTGAAGTTCATCGTTTCTCTGAATTTGATAGCCAGCCTAAATGTCATACCAAAACATAGTGACATTACATAGAAAAAAATAAAATTTATATAATCAGTGATGTTTACATAGAAAAAACCAAAATTTATATGATCGGTGAAAAATGACTTTATGTTATTTATTATGAAATAACAAAATTTTAGATATATCTTCAAAAAGATAAGATTATCATTTTTTATTTTCAATTATAGTTTAGTGTATTCAATTTGTTTTTTTTTTCTACAAACTATGTAAATAAATTATTCATAGTGATTGAAAAAAAGTTGATTGTTGTGCCAATACATTTTGCCTTGATATGTACTTGTTGAAGCTTTCATAAACGATCATTCAGAGTGATTATCCAATTTTTTTGTAATATGTGTCCGCTGTGTAATGAATGTTTATTAAACTACCTCTTAGTATAAGAAATAACAGCCTCAAAAATACTCATTAGCTGATGATACAATTAAAGAAGAGGACGTATGATCTTATTTACCGAAAAAAGTAAAGCTAATTTACTAAGTTAAGATATTTCATATACGTATCTTACTTTTTATAGATCTTCCTTAAATTAGTTTATTTGAGTTTAAACTTATTCATAAGGTTCATAACCACCAAGTTTATGAACATAACCATTTGAATACTTGGTTGAAGAATTTAAAGCAGGCCGTTTATTTGGACTACTTATAAAAATAAAAATAAAACAGGAACCTTGATTACTTCGTAAATATTCTGTGGGTCCCATGGCGGACTTGTTGTTAATGTGTGGAATCTTGGGAGCGAAGACTTGGCATCTCCTTCACCTCTGGACCTCGTTGGAATCCTATAAATGTACTTCTAAACTTCGGAGATAGATTCTCTCTCTATCTCTCTTTGACATTTCAACATTTGTAAAAATACTAATTTACCCTTTATGGTTGTATTCTAAAAAATGACATCAGAGATACTTCATCAAAATTATGAACCCTCGTTTTTTCCCCTCAGAAACAGTTGAGAGAAGAGACAATAAATTTTAAATGATCTTGTTGTAAGCAAATCTGATCTTACCTTTTCAGTTGACAATTTTTTTCTTCATTAACCTTTCGATATTCCGTAAAAGTTGTTAAATATTTTAACTTTTTAAGATGTAGGGCATATTTATCAGAGAAATTCATAAAAATTTCTTAAATAATATTTAATTATAAATAGAAGAGAAAAAAGAAATATATTTTTTCTATAAAAATAAGTCAGAGGAACAGAAAGAGTAAAGAGAGAAAGGAGAGAGAAATCAGCTTTTTTCTTCTCAAGCCAATCGATGTACGCCACATCATCACAAGAAACTGATCCTTAAAATCCTTATTTAGGGATTGTTTCTTTATAAATCAGCTATTTTTGATTTAATTTTGGGCTATTAAATCAAAAAAAACCTATTAAAGATCCTCCAATAAACATGGTCTAACTTTTTAAAATCACCGTAACTAGATTTTTTTTTGTTTCCTCCAATCACTACACTTGTCAAAAGTTATTGGATTATTTTAAACTAAGCTCCGTACCTTAAATTTTACGGTACTGTTCAGTGGGCCTGGTGATGTTGCAAAGAGTTTACTTCTTTTAAAATGATGTTAGACTTTTTGTCTTACATCTTGCATGATTAATAATGCTTGGGATCAATTATAGTATATTTTTTTACAAGGATTATAGTATTATTATTTCCCAGCTGCATATTCCAAAAGTCGTCTAAATTAATTTTCAAATCAACCATCTGAGTGAATCTCTCGAGAGTAGAATAAAAACAAGTTATCCAACCAAAAATAAATAAAAGCAAATTGAATACCATTAAGGTCAAAAATAAACCTGGGTGCACGATTGATATAACAAGATGAATAAAAGTTAAAAAGAAAAAAAATTTCTATAATCTCATACAGTATTACAATTAGATTGACAATGACGTGATATAGACATGAATCAAACCATGGTCAAATCAACATTGGACTATTCTTATTCGACATGAATTGGTCCTTCACCACTGGTTTTAGATACTTTCTTCAAGACATGTTCTTCTCACAGTTAGTATATGGATGGAGCCCGCGAGGCCGGTTTAGTTGCATTCGAGGAATTTTTATGCCGATTTTCTTTGGTTATAAAATTATTGCACATTATAGGGCAATACAGAAAAACTGTGGTTTAGACTTACCAGCTTTACATAGAAAACTGGAAAAGTACATGATCAATTATCTATTAATGCTTTGTATGTTTACGGGGTTCGATGAAACTAATACGGTAATAATGTATGAATCATAATTCATTTCAAGGTGTCATATAGCAATAGAGTTATTATATAGTTCATGTTCAGTGGTTGAGTTTTGTATGTACGTATCTATATGATCTCAAGATGGATAGCGATAGATTTAGAAGATGATTTTTTTTTTGTATGTATTGTGAGCTACACGAATGTTAATTAGAGAATAGGTTGCAATTAGTATTAATTAGACTTTGGATAGCAAATATATATTAATCATATAGTAATAAATGGATAGTTTCAATATTCATACATAGCAATAGATGTTGATCATGTAAGCGATGGTTTTCCTTCAAAATTAATATATAGGATATTCGGGGTAATAAATTCATCGAACATATTATGCATATAGCTGAAAATCTTGGTCGACAAACAAAATGAAAAATTACAATGCGTTAACTTTTCTTGATTTCTTTTTCACTTATGACATCATTCAGATTCTTCAATCGAGTTTCTCATCGATAGCATTGGGTTTCTATCAAATTGAATACTACTGATATGTACATATCACGCTGTACACATAACTTTAGACCATCTACGAAATTAATCAGCTTAATTGGTTTGGGTATTGAAGTGGGCCATAGAGAATATTATAGTCCATAATGACTAATGAGCCTTTAAAGCTCAGCATGTTGAGTTCTCGAGTTCTATATTGGGCTATAAGTATATTGATACAGAAAGTTGGCAGTTCGTGATGATTTAATAGAAAACCAAACATCGGGTTGAAAGGTCATACAGTAATTTTGTCTTTTATCTCTTTCACAAAGTGAAAAAATAAGATCATACTTTTATTTTAATTGTTCACTGAAAAACAAAATCTTAGATATGTTCTTCTAAGATTATATATATAGTTTATTAAAATCGAAACCAATGTTTCACTGTACTTTAAAACACTATAAATCGGACTAATAAAAATATAAGACGATATGTTTGAATTATTTTGCGGCTACCAACTTAATTTTCAATTTTTCATGAACCAAAATAAAGCAACTAAAATATTTAATATCAACATCATAAATCATAAAAAATTAAGAAGTTAATTTTAATATTGAATCATAAAAATTAAGAACTTCAGACAGATCCTTTAATCTAATAGCGTATTTAAGTTTTTTTTTGTTTGCTTTCTTCTTTTTAATTGAACTGAAATATCGAATCGAATCGAATCCAATCCGGGGAGAAAAAGAGCAGAAACTGATTGGATTGTAGAAAAAAATATAGAATTAAAAATTTAATTCTCAGAGCTTTTTAAAAAAAAACAAAATTTTTTTGAAGAAGACGAAAGAAAGTAAAAAAGAGTGGAAGAAGAGGGAAGAAGAGGGAAGAAGAGAGTGGAATGCAAATTGAGTGAATGGAGTTGCAGAGGAAAGTAGCTGAAGCAATTCATGTCTTGAATCACGATCCTGAATCTTCCAACAGAGTTGCCGCCAATCAATGGCTTGTTCAATTCCAGCAAACTCCGGCGGCTTGGGACGTCTCTACTTCTCTCCTCACTTCTCCGATTGTCTCTCTATTCGACCTCCAATTCTTCGCCGCCCAGATTCTCCGTCGAAAGGTCTCGCCTTTCATCTCTCTGTCTCTCCAGAGATTCTATATTTCGACAATCCCAAAAACCCTTTTTTTACCCCCTTTCTTTGTGTTGGTTTCAGATTCAGAACGAAGCATCGAATCTTCAATCAACAGCCAAAGACGCTCTTCTCAACGCCCTTCTTCTAGCTGCCAAGAGATACAGCTCCGGCGTTCCTCAGGTATTGTACCCTTTTAGATTTTCCGGCGATATGAATGATTTTGGGTTATTATGTGTGTGTGATTTGGTCGTGGAATTGGGAATTTCAGCTCTTGACGCAGATATGTCTAGCTCTCTCGGCGCTTCTTCTCCACGCTGATCCTTATTCAAAGCCCTTCGATAAGCTAATGTTCGCACTCCAGAATCTTCAGGCCCACGATGATGGCAATGTCGTCTTGCTCGAGCTTCTCACTGTCCTTCCTGAAGAAATATCTGACACTCGCCATTTTTCTCATCACACTGATCTCCGTCAGGAGGTTGCTCCTTCTCCTCTTTCTCATTTCCTTTCAAAGCTTGTGTTTTTTATTTTCTTTGTTTCTCACTGCTTACCTCGTTTTGTAACAGTTGCTCTCGCATACTTCCATGGTTCTTGATTTCCTACTCCAGCAGTCTGAGAAGCAATTCGCCTCCCCTGTTTACCCGCATGACAACAGCCGCAAAATCCTTCGTTGCTTACTGAGTTGGGTATGTTGCTTGTATTTCATGTAGAATTTTATTGTAGTGGCATTTCCCCGGATTTCATTTTGATGTCTTTCCTTGTTATCACTAGGTCCGTGCTGGATGTTTCTCTGAGATTCCACAAGGCGCCGTGCCTTCACATCCCCTTCTTAACTATGTATTTAATGCGCTGCAGGTGACTTCCCTTAGTGGCGTGGTTATAAATTACTGTCTTTTTTCTCTACCAAGTGCTTTCGATTTCTTTCTTAGGTTTTGATTTCGTTGCTTTCCATAGGGTACTACTTTTGATCTCTCTATTGAGGTACTTGTTGAACTCGTGACTCGGCATGAGGTATGTTTGAAATAATATCAACATATTATCTTATAGTTTAATAGCAATGCTTTTGGATTTCAATAGCTTTTACTTGTTTTCTTCTTGCAGGATCTTCCTCAGGTTTTACTGTACAAAGTACAGTTGCTCAGAGATACACTCCTTAAACCAGCTCTTATAAATGCTGATCAAAAAGTTGTCTCTGGCCTGGCATGCTTGATGTCTGAGATCGGACAGGCTGTGAGTACTAATTCCTTTTTATCCTCTCATGACTGCGCATCCAATGTTGTAACGTTATTACTCTTCACTCTACTTTATTTCTTGCTTTTTGGGAGGCTCATGTCGGTGTGCAATATGTTCTAGGCACCATGCTTGATTGTTGAAGCAAGTTCTGAAGCGCTTATTCTGACTGATGCCCTTTTGAGGTGAATATTCGGCCTTCATTTTTTGCGTTTACTTTTACATCTAGTCTGTATTTTTCCAAATAAACTCACAACATTTAGCATTTTAACCAAAATTCCTTTGTTAAATGCACTCACTCTTCTTCGGTTTACTCTGGCACTATGTAATAAAATTTTATGAAAATGATATTTTTCCAACGTTTTTTTTTTTCACATGAAGACACAAACCCAAAATTGACGTTTTAAACAATTCAGGCCTTAATTTTTACAATCTAAAGTATTCACACAGTTGGTGCAACTTTAACCTGATATGCGTTGCTTTTTCTTCCTCAATGCATTTTTATTCTCCAAATAAGTCTTGTTATTACGGTTGGCATTATTATCTTATACATTACTCTTGTTCACTGTCCATCGTTTACCTTTCCAGCTGTGTGGCATTTCCAAGTGATGACTGGGAGATTGCAGATTCAACTGTACAGTTTTGGTATTATTTGTTTCTATCTTATTTATGCTCCTTTACAACCATATGGACTTTTATATTTTTCTTTCCGAAAGATTTCTGCTGTCTATTCTTTTGAGCTCAATCTTGTTTATTTTCCCTTTCTTTTTGCTAGGTCAACTTTTGCGACATATATACTTAGCCTAGGTGGAAATAGACAGAATGACAGAAATCGTGTGAAAGATATATTTCTTCCAGTTTTCTCAGCTTTAGTTGATGCTCTTGTGCTGCGCGCTCAGGTTACATCTTGGAACTTTCTTACTTAAAAGTCTCTTTCAGTTTTATATGTATAGAAACTATCATATCAGTTGCAGCACCAACTATACGTATGAAAAAAATAAATTCCTATGTATTTGTCTGTTAAGCTGGTCATCATTCCATATTGATATAGTAATTGTTGGGATTGGTCAATTAGTATACGGTTCTCGTGGAAATTTTCATTTCATACTCTTGAATTTCTTAGGCTTGTCACTCATAGTTTCTTGCATCTTGGTCTTAAGTTTCTTCTTTTATCACATTCCACTCCGTATCAACACAATATTGGATGTTTAGTTTGTCATTTTCTGTGTATTCGTAAGCCCACGAATTATTAACAGGCTGCTTTATTTGTTGTACTAATGGTGTTTTTGTGCTTCTAAAATTCCCTAGCAATCTATCCTCAGGTTGATGATTTTACCTCTAGTGATGAGAGTCCAGGGCTTGACTTGCCTGATGGCCTACTGCATTTTAGAAATAATCTTCTTGAGCTCTTGGTAGATATTTGCCAGCTACTTCATCCTACAACATTTGTGAGTAAGGTGTGCCCTCACTTCACATTTCAAATACAAATCGAATTCATTATTTGGGGTACAACTAATCTGTATTATGAAATAGGCAATATTTCCCTAAATTTAACAGTTTCTGGAGTGTGTCATGTTGAAAACAGCTTCTTCGTTCTTATTCCGTATTTTATCAGTTCTTATGGGATCAATTCACTCTTAGTGAACCATGCTCTGTATCATGTTGAGTCTTTTAGATTATTACTTTACTTGGCTCAAACAGAACAACATTGCTCTGATATCTTGGAGTACTTTTATTAGATGGTTGCTAAATAAGTAGTTTTTTCTCTTTCATGTTCTGTGACAAAGTATTCAGTCATATTATTTTGTTATGTGATTTTTAAATTTTCCTTGCCGATATACTTGTAGTTATTTTTTGGTGGCCTGCCTTCTTCAAATGTTTCGATGCCCTTGAGGGAGATTGAGGCTAAGTTGTTTGCTCTTAATGCGGTGAGTACACTTGACCTCTTCACTTCCAATCAAGTTGCTTCATTTTTAAGTTTCTGGTTTCAGAACAACCCCGAGATGGATAGGATCACATTGTATGGGTTCTCTAATGCTAATTGTTTTGTCTCTATTATTGTAATCGTCCATCATCAATTTCTGTTTGGAGATTGGCGATGATATCTTTAAGATTGGCAGTTTCCAGGAGTTGCAAACTTGCAATTTCTATTCTTTATCCTTGTCTTTACTAAAGGATTCTACCGTGTCAGGTTTCTGAAATTATCTTGCAAGAGGGAGAGGCTTTTGATTTTTCATTGATCATGCAATTGGTTTCTGCATTCTCCGTTAGGCCATCCAGCGAACTCAAGGGGTTTATATGTGTTGTATGTCAGTTCATACTCTTGCCTTGTCTTCTGGCTTACTAACAATTTTCTTGTACTGTAAAGGCAATCAACATTTGACAATAATCAACTTTTAGGTATACAGATCACTGGCCGATGTTGTTGGCTCTTATTCAAGATGGATCTCTGTTTTCCCAAGTAATGCCAGACCCTTGCTGTAAGTCTACTTTCGTCTGTTAGGATATGGGTATGTTTATATTTTATAACATCAATTGCTCGAATAATCTAGATGGTGCTTCCAGGTTATTTCTTGCAGGAGGGATTTCTGAACCTATTTCTTCACATGCTTGTGCCTCTGCTCTGCGTAGACTTTGTGAAGATGCCCCAGCTCTATTCCAGGAATCATCAAATTTAGACATCTTAATGTGGATAGGAGAGGTATCAGCTTCATGCCCCCTTTCGTAACTGTTAAAATAAGCTTCAAATTAGACTGGGGCATCTTCACAAAGTTGGAGCAGTGTTTGGTCTACTGAATCATGATGCTTTTACCTCTCTCAGTGTTTGGAGCAGTGGAATTTGGCGTTGGAAGATGAAGACGAAGTCATTAGCGCTATCACTGTAATCCTTGGCTCTGTCGCTAACAAAGAGCTGCAAAATAAATTATTAACGCAATTGCTCTCGTCAAGTTATGGAGTTCTCTCAAAACTTGTAAGCGTTTATATGCTCACTTACAAAGAGTTATTCTTCAGGGTTCTTCATCATTGTACAAGTAACCATGTGTCCATTCTCTGCATTAACGGAAAAAGAATTAGCTAATTGTCCACAGAAAATTCCCTCTGAGATAGAAGTTGGACTAATACCTTTTATGGTTTTAGGTAGATGATGACGTCGAGTCTTCTGGTAGACAGAGTCCAGCCACTTACTCACGTATGTTAAGCTCTGTTACAAGAGGTCTTTACAGGTATGCTTATTGTTTGAATGACTTGTAATTTAAGAGCTTTTGACGGCGTTGGAAATTCAATTCACTAATGAAAACATTGCCATAATTTTGCATTACATATATTTTTTTTCTGGTAACCTGCATTATTAAGTAGTTTTGAAAACTGCGTACCATAATCTTTAGTAGCTTGCACTCTCTGGTAGTTTTCTTATAAGGTATAGAAAGCTTGGTAAGAATATCATATTGACGTCGTTTCTCTTCACTTATTTCATGATTCAGGATTGGAACTGTATTCAGTCACCTTGCGACGTCTCTGTCATCTGTCCCTGTGGCAGATGGTCCAATTCTTTCTTTGTTGACTGTCTTCTGGCCCATTTTGGAGAAGCTTTTTAGGTCTGAACACATGGAGAATGGCAGTTTAGCTGCAGCAGCATGCCGTGCTCTTTCAGTGGCCGTTCAATCGTCAGGTTTCAAACTTCTTATCTCCTTATTCTATTCAGTACATCCATATATTGCAAACCTATACCTTCTAGAGACTGAAAACACTTCTATATTTTCAAGAATCCTTTACCGTAAGAGTCTGACTATGCATATGAATTTGGAGTATTATGGCACCAAATCAAGCGTCTCGATCTTAGTTACTGGACACTTTCACACCTTTAATTTGCTTTATTTACAGGTGAGCACTTTATGCTACTACTACCCAGTGTACTGGACTGTCTATCGAGAAACTTTCTGTCATTTCAAAGCCAAGAATGTTACATAAGAACAGGTGAGACTTCGTTATTCAGGTACTAGCTGCACTGTTGGAAAAAAACCTCTTGGGGTGATAGCTTTGATTCAGTACCCGTGATTTTTATTGGCTAGCTTAGATACATTATACCTGTAGTTAGTTATTGATCACCCAGTTCTCTGAAATTCACCTTTCCACGCACTTGCAATTTCAGCCTGTGTAATCGCTGAAGAATTTTGTCACAAGGAGGAATACGGGTCCTTGTTTATCACTACGTTTGAGAGATTTACTCAAGCATCATCACTGATGGGAATAAATTCGTCATATATATGCGACCAAGAACCTGATTTGGTGGAAGCATATGTGAATTTTGCATCAGCATTAATCCGCGGTTGTCATAAGGTTTTGCAACCACTCCTTTACTCGTTAAAGTTATACTTTTCTATTCATCTTTCAGAAAAAAAGAAAAGAAAAGGTGTAGTAAAGGTTTGGTTCTATTTCTTTTGACGAAACAGGAGTTGTTGGGTACTTCTGGAACACTTCTTGAAATTTCTTTCCACAAAGCGGCTATTTGTTGTACAGCTATGCACCGAGGTGCTGCTTTAGCTGCAATGTCATACTTGTCAGGTACTTGTGCAGTGGAGGGTTTACTAGTGAAAACATGGGATTAATGCATACAAAGACTCTTTTGGTCATAAGCATACTTTACACTACGTTTTTGACATGTACAGGTTTCTTGGAGGTTTCGCTTTCTTCCATGATTGAAACCGTGAATTGCATATCAGAAGGATCATTCAGTGTGGTCTCTGTCCAGGTTGTATCTCACTGTGGAGAGGGACTTTTGTCTAATCTAGTCTATGCTCTACTTGGAGTTGCAGCTATGTCAAGGGTAACTAATTTGAGTGAAATCTCAGACGGTAGTAGATGGAATGGGGATCTTTGATTCACCAATTCGGTTCTGTTTTTGTTTCTAGGTCCATAAGTGTTCCACAATACTTCAACAATTAGCTGCGATCTGCAGTTTATGTGAGAGGACTTCATGGAAAGGAATGTTGTGTTGGAAATCTCTCCAAGGATGGCTAAACTCAGCGGTTTCTCTCTCTCACTCTCTCGTGGTCACATCAAAACGGAACTCCGCCTCTGTTTGGTTCATTCTAATGGCTTTCTTTAATCTTTCTGTTTTCAGGTGTGGGCACTTCCAAGCGAGTATCTGAAGCAGGGAGAAGCAGAAAACATAGTGCGGGAATGGTCAGAAGCTCTGGGAGGAGCAGGGATGGATTACCTTGAGAACAAAAGCTGCAACTTTGGAAACAACAACAGTTCAGGAGGAGGACACATGCAAGGGAAACACGGTCGAGCGTTGAAGCGATTAGTGAGAGATTTTGCGGATTCTCATCGAAACGATCCAAATCTAAACATCATATAAATCATTCCATCCTTTTTCATTTTAATTTGTTGCCTTACTGATGAGGGCAATGCATCTTCTTCTTCTTCTTTTCTGTCAATGCTCTGTTTCTGTTCTGATGTATAGTAGGAGGGGAAAGAACCTCATGAAGAATTTTATAGAGGCATTTCGTTTAGACTTTAGATTGGTAAGAATAATACTACTGTACATCCATTGTTAACATTTTATTTATTTTAAAATTTATGATGCAAACTAAACGGCACGCAGTTTCTCAATGGCTTGGTCTTGTAGGCCTCGGTTAACACAGATGCCTTATTAGGCCGAATTTTGGTTACTGGGCCCTTTGATTGAAGATAAACCCAATTATTTTGCCGGATTTCTGGGAAACGAAATTAATTCGGTTTCCTGCACGTGAGTTTCACGTGATTGGTTTGGGGGTAGAATTTGGGAAAACCCTAGGCGAATCACTTCTGGGAGGAGAGGCCGCCGGAGTCGCTGATAGAGAGAGAAAAGGTACGTTCTTTTTGCTCGATTTCGCTCTCTCTGCATATCGATTAAATCTGTTCTATTGTGTTACCTTTTGATTACAGTTTATTGTAAAGCTTCGATCTTTACTTCAGTAGAAACCTTTCGTAGTGTTTTTTATTATCCCAATTCGGTTTCGTAGTGTTGTATCCGAATTTTCACGCTGTTCAAAGACGACGAGAAGCTTAAATCTTCAGTATTCAGTGTTTCACACTCCGTTTGATTTCTGTTCTTCTGTGTTGTTAGGTCGGTTTTTGATTTCCTGTTCTCCATCTTCGACCTCGAGAGAAGAAAATGGCAGATCAGGAGGCAGATACGAACATCGAGATTTGGAAGATTAAGAAACTAATCAAGGGTCTCGAATCCGCAAGAGGTAATGGAACGAGCATGATCTCTCTTATTATGCCTCCTCGTGATCAGGTCTCTCGTGTCACCAAGATGCTTGGTGATGAATATGGAACTGCTTCAAACATCAAGAGTCGAGTGAATCGTCAATCTGTCTTGTCTGCCATTACTTCTGCTCAACAGAGGTTGAAGCTCTACAACAAGGTCCCCACCAATGGACTTGTTCTCTATACCGGCACAATTGTGAATGATGACGGTAAGGAGAAGAAAGTGACGTTTGATTTCGAGCCCTTTAGGCCGATCAATGCTTCCTTGTACCTCTGTGACAACAAGTTCCATACCGAGGCATTGAACGAGCTTCTAGAGTCTGATGACAAGTTTGGTTTCATCGTCATGGATGGAAACGGGACACTGTTTGGAACTCTGAGTGGGAATACTAGAGAGGTTCTTCACAAGTTTACTGTTGATCTCCCGAAGAAGCACGGAAGAGGAGGACAATCTGCGCTTCGTTTTGCTCGTCTTAGGATGGAGAAGAGACACAACTATGTTAGGAAAACTGCAGAGCTTGCTACACAGTTTTACATCAATCCAGCTACAAGTCAGCCTAATGTCGCTGGTCTGATCCTTGCTGGTTCAGCTGATTTCAAGACTGAGCTCAGCCAGTCAGAGTTGTTTGATCCTCGTCTTCAAGCCAAGATATTGAATGTAGTGGATGTTTCTTACGGAGGCGAAAACGGTTTCAACCAAGCGATTGAGCTGTCTGCTGAGATTCTTTCGAATGTGAAATTCATACAGGAGAAGAAACTGATTGGGAAGTACTTTGAGGAGATAAGTCAAGACACTGGGAAATATGTTTTCGGTGTGGACGATACTCTCAAGGCTCTAGAAATGGGTGCTATCGAGACCCTTATCGTGTGGGAGAATCTGGATATAAACAGGTACGAGCTAAAGAACAGCACGAGCGGAGAAATAGTGGTGAAACACTTTGGGAAAGATCAAGAGACTGATCAAAGCAATTTCCATGATGCAGAGACTAATGCCGAGCTAGAAGTCCAGGACAAGATGCCTCTGCTCGAATGGTTTGCGAATGAGTACAAACGTTTTGGTTGTACTCTTGAATTTGTGACCAACAAATCCCAAGAAGGGTCACAGTTTTGCAGAGGTTTCGGTGGGATCGGTGGTATGCTCCGTTACCAGCTTGATATGAGGACTTTTGATGATTTATCGGATGGTGAACTTTATGAAGATTCTGATTAAAGTGGAAAACTTTTGGTGGTGATGGTTTCAGATCGATACAGTGAGGGAAATGTGGCATAAGATGGTCTTTTATCAAGAAGGGTTTGAACTATAAAAAAGGGAAACAAAGAAGAGAAATTTTAAGTTTTTTTTGTCTTCTATAGAACATTGAAAAGCTTCTCTTTCTTACGCTTTTTTCTTCTCCAACAGTTTTCTGTGTTTTGCTAGACAATTTGTGTTGTAATTGATCCTACTTTGAGGATTCTGAACATCTTTGGTTCCTAGTTTCTGTTTTCTTTTTTTCAGAGATAATCTATTGGTGAAGACGATCGATTATCCCAAATTTATCTGTTGTTTCAAACGGCGTCGTTTATTATTACCCTTTTTGTAATCTGAATTAATTAATATATCGGTACTAATTTAGGAAGATTTATCCATTTCTCTGAGTGAGAGGGAGAGTGATAGAAGCGAAGTTTCTAGGGTTTCTTCTGATCGGAAACGATCAGATTTGAAGCAACGATGGGCACGAGCAGCGATCCGATCCAAGATGGTTCCGATGAGCAGCAGAAACGATCAGAGATCTACACATACGAAGCGCCATGGCACATCTACGCAATGAATTGGAGCGTTCGTCGCGATAAGAAGTACCGTCTCGCCATCACAAGCCTGCTCGAGCAGTACCCGAACCGAGTCGAGATTGTGCAGCTCGATGAATCCAATGGCGAGATCCGTTCAGACCCTAATCTCTCCTTCGAGCATCCTTACCCACCCACCAAGACCATTTTCATCCCTGACAAGGAATGCCAGCGACCCGATCTTCTCGCTACCTCAAGCGATTTCCTTCGTCTATGGCGTATCGCCGACGATCAATCCCGCGTGGAGCTCAAATCTTGTCTCAATAGCAACAAGAACAGCGAGTTCTGTGGTCCTTTGACTTCCTTCGATTGGAACGAAGCTGAGCCACGCCGAATCGGAACATCGAGCACCGATACGACTTGTACAATCTGGGACATCGAGCGTGAAGCTGTTGATACTCAGCTTATAGCACATGACAAGGAAGTCTTCGACATTGCTTGGGGTGGAGTTGGCGTCTTCGCCTCCGTCTCAGCTGATGGCTCCGTGAGGGTATTTGATCTTCGTGATAAGGAACATTCGACGATTATCTACGAGAGCTCTGAGCCAGACACTCCTTTGGTGCGTCTTGGTTGGAACAAGCAGGATCCAAGGTATATGGCTACCATTATCATGGACAGTGCTAAAGTCGTGGTGCTCGACATTCGTTTTCCAGCTCTTCCGGTGGTTGAGCTTCAGCGACATCAAGCTAGTGTCAATGCCATAGCTTGGGCTCCTCATAGCTCTTGCCACATCTGTACTGCAGGAGACGATTCACAAGCTTTGATTTGGGATATTTCTTCCATGGGACAGCAAATTGAAGGTGGTCTTGACCCTATTCTTGCTTACACAGCTGGTGCTGAGATTGAGCAGCTGCAATGGTCTTCTTCTCAGCCTGATTGGGTCGCTATTGCTTTCTCAACGAAGCTGCAAATTCTCAGGGTTTGATCTTTCTTTCTGTAGTTTCTGATCTTTTGTCACGTTAGGTTACCACATTTTCTATCGTATTAAGAGGTCTGCTCTCTAATGTTACTATCTTCAAGATGTAAAGCTTGCACTGACTGTTAAATGAATATGCTTGATCTCTTTACTATCCTCGATATGCAAAAGCTTCCACCGACTCTTATTGATGTATGGTTGATAAGAAAGTTTGATCCTTTAATCTTGACTTTTGCTTCATCACTTCTCTCTTGGCACAATCTTTTCAGTCTTATTCCATAAGAAGTGTGTACCTCTGTATTGTATAGCTAGGTTTAGTTTTGTATTTGATTCAGAGCAACGGAAAGCTAAAGTTAAACTACACATCTCATTTCCTAAAATTCTTGTCTTTGAATATGCGCAAAAATTTACAGAAGACAAGTCTCACTTAGACCTGCAAGTAGGCTTTTATGAAACCTTAACCTCAGTGTTTAAACATCAGCTACAATATTGTCAAGTATATATACATTTCAACTAATTGATCGCCGTACTAAAAGATCAATCTGGGTGGTGATATTGATGCACTGCTTAAAAATGGGACTAATTGGAGGCTAGATTCTCCTGATACGTAAGTTTTATTTCATCGTTTTGATTCCCGCGGCTTAAACTGAGTTTCTGTGATGGGATTGATCATCATCTTGATCAAAGGCTTAGTACGGTTGGCACTTTGTGGTATTTTATGTAAAATACTGAGGTGTATCTTGTAAATGGCTTCAGATTATGTGAAGGTATCTGTGATTTTTATCTGCAGCAAAGAGATGTCAGAGAAAATATCGTTTTGACTTTTCAATGGTCCTAAGAAGGTATGTCGCAAGATGAGTACAAAACATCTGTTGTGCAAATGTGACCACATGATGGAGAAGCCCACTTGTGAAGCCCAAGTGAGAAGAAAAGATCAGTTGAATCAATAGAAAACGTGAAGAGGGAAGAGAGTGATAAACCACAACCATACAAACGAATGACAAAGCTATCCAGAATCTCATCTTCTTTGATTCCAACTCAGCAATTCTCTTTCCTATATTACTAATCTCTGCTTCAACATTGCTTTCTGTCCTCTTTTCTCTGCTGCTACATTATACACTGCTTCTCTCTGGTAGCCATGGCTTCGGCTACTTTCTCTGTGGCCAAACCATCTCTTCAGGTTTTTTTTTTTTCATCTTCCTTCCTCATTATCTTACGGCCCCTTCACAAGTTTTTATCATATCATCTGATTTTCTCTCATGTTTTGCTTTTCAGGGTTTCACTGAGTTCTCAGGACTCCGAAACTCCTCTGCTCTTCCCTTTGCCAAGAAATCTTCCTCCGATGAGTTTGTTTCCTTCGTCTCTTTCCAGACTTCTGCTGTGAGTTCCTTTTTCCACCATTCCTCTCTAGAAACTCAAGAGCTCTCTCTTGTGTCTAATTCATCCACCATTGTATATCTATTTATCACGTGAACAAGCCATGCCATGATCAGCCATGACTGCGTTTTTTTTTCTTCTTCCTGTTTTGTGTTGTAGATGGGAAGCAATGGTGGATACAGGAAAGGAGTGACCGAGGCCAAGCTTAAGGTAGCCATCAATGGTTTCGGTAGGATTGGGAGGAACTTCTTGAGGTGTTGGCATGGCCGCAAAGACTCTCCTCTTGATGTCATTGCCATTAACGACACTGGTGGTGTCAAACAAGCATCGCATCTCCTCAAATACGACTCAACTCTTGGAATCTTCGACGCTGACGTCAAACCTTCTGGAGACTCTGCTCTCTCTGTTGATGGAAAGATCATCAAGATTGTATCTGATCGGAACCCATCTAATCTCCCCTGGGGGTAAGCTGAAGAAACACTTCCCATATCCTTATCAACCCGAGTATAAATCTTAATCTTTGCTGAACGTTTTGGAAAAAAATTTGGTGATGATGATGTATAGGGAATTAGGCATTGACTTGGTCATCGAAGGAACCGGAGTGTTTGTGGACAGAGAAGGTGCTGGAAAGCACATTCAGGCTGGAGCCAAGAAGGTTCTGATTACTGCACCTGGAAAAGGCGATATCCCAACTTATGTTTGTGGTGTCAATGCTGAGCTTTACAGTCATGAAGATACAATCATCAGCAATGCTTCTTGTACTACTAACTGTCTTGCTCCATTCGTCAAGGTTCTTGACCAGAAATTCGGTAAACTTCTCATACAATCTTGATAGTGTTGGAAATACAGATAATTAGCCTATAATGATGATTTCATGATAGTAACGAAAAGACTAAACTTTAGTTAATTTTATACGAAACATCACTTTGGATTAGTGGAAGCCTTGGGGTACTTCGAGTTAATCCTTCTTGGTTGTTTCTAATTGTGTGAACTCGGAGATGAATCGGTTTTTGTGTGTTTGTTAACATGGTAGGGATCATAAAGGGTACAATGACAACTACTCACTCATACACTGGTGACCAAAGGTTGTTGGATGCGAGCCACCGTGATCTAAGGAGAGCAAGAGCAGCGGCTCTAAACATTGTTCCAACATCTACTGGAGCAGCTAAAGCCGTGGCTCTCGTGCTCCCTAACCTCAAAGGAAAACTCAATGGAATCGCATTGCGTGTGCCAACTCCTAACGTCTCAGTGGTTGACTTAGTCGTGCAGGTCTCCAAGAAGACTTTTGCTGAAGAAGTCAATGCTGCTTTCAGAGATGCAGCTGAGAAAGAGCTTAAGGGAATACTCGATGTCTGCGATGAGCCTCTTGTCTCTGTTGACTTCAGGTGCTCTGATGTATCCTCGACCATCGATTCTTCTCTCACAATGGTTATGGGAGATGATATGGTTAAAGTGATTGCTTGGTATGATAATGAATGGGGTTACTCGCAGAGAGTTGTTGATTTGGCTGACATTGTTGCCAATAACTGGAAGTGAGGACTCAACTATTGATGTCTGCTCCATTTTTTTTTTTTACTGTTATATGATTCGGAATGTATAATTGTAGTTCCCGAGTTTATGTATTTGTGCTCTACAATTTATAGTAATAAACTTGATTCAAACATGCTACATCCTCTGATTTGGGGATGTCTTCTGACACTAAGGAGAAGATACAATAATTTTTTATATAACATACGAGAAAGATTTGTAATACAAATTATAAATCTCATGGGAGAAGCAAAAGAGCCAACAAAGCAAAAGATTGAAAGGTGATAATAGTCGATTCGAATCAGATGTAAGATAAAGAAGAAGAAGACTCAGTAACCTGAGGAAAATCTCCATTAACATCGTCGAGAAGAGAAGTGGGCATGTTGCTTAACAAGAAGTCATACTCAAAGCAATAAGGATCAACGCTGAGAACAGAACCAGCCTTCGTATGGTCTGCATCGCCGTATTCACCAATGTTGTCCTGAAGACCAAATAAACTGCTTGAAATATCATTGGGAAAAGAAGGTAAAGAGACCTCTTTTTTTTTACCAACATGATCATCATCATAACAATCTAAGAAAGCGTTAGTGAGATTAGCAGAAAACTGTTGTTCTTGCCAAAAAGAGGGGATCGGACCAGCAACATAATGGTTGTTTTCTGGTGGCTGATCTTGAAGAAAACGGAAACTAGAAGATCCCAAACTCATATCAGGTCCCATAGACACGAAGGGGTTAACAAAATCTTTGTCTGAAGATGACTGTAATAACTGTTGTGGTTGTCTTTGCAAAGAGATGTTTTCAGTGTAGAAGAAGTTGGTTTTAGCTAGAGATCCGCTGATGGATCGAGCAGCTACATCATAAGCGAAAGCAGCTTCTTCGGCTGTATCGAATGTTCCAAGCCAGTGTCTTTCTTTTGTGAAAGGGTTTCTGATTTCAGCTGCATATCTTCCCCATGGACGCCTCCTAACTCCAAGGTACTTCACTTCTTGTGACTTCTTCTCTTGTTTGCTTTTGCTCTTGTTTCTTGATTTCAACATGTTTCACAACATTCAGAGATCAATGCTTCTCTCTCTAAGTGTCTCTGTGGATCTTTAGCCTGCTATTTTCTATATATAGTGAGAGAATAGCAAAAGATTGTGTGAACTTGGTTGATGCCTTTTTGGCTTTTGGCATTAAATTCAAGGAATTAGTTGGAAGTTACAAGAATTTAACTCCAAAGTCTTACATCTCCTTCGTAAAACGTGTCAGTAGGAACAAGAAAGTGTTTCACATTGTCTCCATTTTTGTCCTTTTGCTTACTATTTTCCACACTTTAGCTACATGGTCTCTGCGATTATTCACCTTGTGTCATTGCATTGCATTACAACTACATTACATATAACCAAAGAATAAACCAAGTCTTTAAAGAATGTATGGAGCCAAGCCAAGTGGTGACAAGGACATTCATTGTCATTTTAGATTAAGACAAAAGCTGTTCAAATGTCAAGAAGCCTAACTAAACTTTCAATGGGAGAACATGTGACATATGCTTAGGGATTTGGATTTTAAGGGTAATTCAGTTGATTTTATAGTCAATCCTCAAGCATTGAAGTGTGTGTGATTAGTTGATTTCTCTTTTGTGTCTTTTTGTCTTCTTGCATTTGGTGTCCAAATTGCATACCTAAATACAAATGTATCTTTATCACTTAAAACAGACAAAGCTATCAGAATTAAAGACAGATTAGAGATGATCTTGTATCATATGTGTCTGAAGTCATTTTGCTTCTCATGTCTCAACTTGTTTACATTAGTAGGATAAGCTTTTCAATTAAATCCAAAAGCTAAAAAGATATTAAATAAGCTAATTAACTACAAAACAGTACCAAGGATCTATTTGACACTCCTCTAGCTTTGGAGAATCCTGCACTGTCCCTTCCTCTGTTCTCAATTTTCCTTCTTCTTCCATTACTCTCAAAAACTCTTCAAGTGCTCTCTGCATCCACTCATACCGACACAGCTCCAATGCTTCTTTAACATTCAACTGCATAGTTACATGTAATCCCTTTTTTTTTTTAAAAAAAAAGTCATCGGTCATTTGATAATATATACTATAATGTTTTGAGATTTTATTACCCATTTCCTCTCGCGATTCTCTCGTTCTGGCCAATCCTCGAGCTCTTCGGTTACCTCTAATGCAAACATATATCCTTTGCATCCACCAAAACATTCATCCTCCAAGCTGCTACTTTTGCTTCTAAATTCCCAAACTCCTAATGAAACTTCCTGAAACAAATAACCCAAAACACATCTTCTAATCTAACAAACGTTCTCAAAGTTATTGTTCTAGACAGCTAAAAACTTACTCTAAGTATTCCTTTAACTCCTGCTTCTTCCATGGCCTCACGAGAAGCAGCTTCAAGAACAGTCTCATCATCTTCCCATCCTCCCTAACAAAAAAATTACACAAAAAAAATGAGTTTTCAAAAAGTGGGCAACTGCAAAAAGACAGTAAAGAGGGAGATTTATCAAAAGAAATCACAAAAGAAATAAAGAACCTTAGGGAAGACAAGATCATGTCGATTAGGAGATGAAACCATAAGAACTTCAAGCTTGTTTACAAAGTCAGCACTTGTGTCTTCTTCAGTTTCCACATCTTTAATCAGTCTATACGGAATGCATCTGTGTATATGTGTAGCGAACACTAAGAAATCAACAATTTTCTTTTCTGATTTAGGTGTTTTGTGGGTGTGGAAATTTCGACATTTGCAAAATTTGGTAATCATAAAGAGAGAAAAAAAAACAGGATCTTTTTGGTTACCCAGAAACGAGACGGAAGTTGTTGTCGTAACGTTGACGATCTCGTCCTGTCCGAGATGAAAGAACCGACATTGATGAATCTGCGAGAAAAATATTTCGACACAAAAACAAAGAAACAGAGAATCGAGAGATTGCGTCTGCTACGTTCTTGAAATGCCCTCTTCTGGTTTAGTAAGAAACATGATCATGGCGAATCATCTTCATCTTTGAAAATAATTTCGTTTCTGTTTTCCAGAATTAAAGAATTCACGAGAGACAATCTCAAAATCACAGAAGAATGGGAAAAAAAAATGTTTTTGTTTTTCCTTTTAATTTATTCCTATTTTTGCGGAGAAGAATGAGGAGTAGACCAACGAGCATTCATTGCTTTGTAACCATCAACTGTCTCTATATAATCAATTTATAAATTTCTGAAAAAGAAGAAGAAGTTAATTTTGTTAATTCTTGACCTTGCGCTCGAAGATGCTGAAGAACCATAAAAACACACAATTTCGAAGTAAGTCACTAACGAATCTGATTCCGCATTTGACTTATTACACAGTTTTATCTCATGAGTATTCTCCACTAATGAGAATGATTCGATAACTGATGCTTCGAAAACTTATCTTGTGATGTGTTTCGAAGAAGACCATTGAAACCGAATTAGTGTATTTTCAATCCGTTTCGACCTTAATCTTTATTTTTGTCAAATACTTAAGCTAACTTGTTTTTTTTTTGAAAAAAAAAAAATCGGCTTTTGTGTGTGTGTGTGTGTTTTGTAAGATATATAATGTAAAAGCAAACTGAAAATTTAGCTCAGATTACATTAGACCTATTCACCGTAAAGGCAAATCCAAGATACAAAGGAAATATTCCATTTAGTATTTAGGATAGTTAACATAAACAGTATCTACCAGAAATTGTTTATTGTGTTATAGAGTATATTGCGTCGGATAATACGTTTCCTATTCCCTAATCCATGTGCGTAAAGGAACTGTAATTACCAAACCCCTATTGTACACATTATAGGTTAGAATTTGCGGCTTAAGTGTGTTCATAAAAAGAGAAGCAACTTATTCATATCAGAGAAGACGTCAACTATGGAAGGGAATGCATCATCATCACAAAGAAAAGAAGAAGGAATAAGAAGAGTTAAGGAAACTGTCATAATACGTTTTAGATTCTATTTAGGATAGTCAAAATATCTACAATAACAAATTGTTATAGACTAATTAAATTGTGTGGGATAATAATACGTTCCCTCTTCCTCCTAATCCATGTGAATTAAGGAAACTGTGATTAACTAAATCCCTAGTGTCTCTCCTTATATATGTCGTATACTTTTTGACACCAAAGAATTTGCGGTTTAGCCATTTAGGCGTGTAAAAGAAAGAGAGGCAACTAAGTCATATAAGAGAAGAAGAAGAAGAAGAAGAAGAAGAAGAAGAAGAAGAAAGAAGTCAACAATGGAAGGGATTGCTCCATCATCACTATCAAACGACGTGGTAGAAGAAATCTTCTCAAGACTTCCCGTGAAAACCCTAATACGATTCAAGCCTCTCTCAAAACAATGGAGATCGACGATCGAGTCCCAAAGTTTCGCAGAGATACACTTGAAGATCGCCGAGCGATCCCACGTGAATCATCCCAAAGTCATGGTCTTCTTCTCCAACCCATCATGCACAGGAAACATCATACCAATCACAGAAAACACAAAGATTGGTTTTAAGACAATTTGCTCAGAATCGGGTTCTCTTTTATCCTTTACTTCTCTCTGAATTTTCCTCTAGCGTTCTTCACCTGGTCCTGTTATTCTCAAAGCTGCGACGGCCTCTTCTGCATCCAAACCTCAGAATGTACATATGTAGTTAATGCAGCCACTCGTTGGTTTAGACAACTTCCTCTGGCTAGGTTTCAGATTTTGAATGCCAAGCGTTGGTTGCAATCAGTCCCTTCTGCAGCATTCGTGAAGACTGCTGATTACAAATTAGTGTGTCTCAAATTAGTCCCTTTTACATTATAACTCCTTCAGTCCAAACATGAGAGTTACAGTCACAGAGTGTGAGGTTTTTGATTTTAGGGCAAACGCTTGGAGACACTGGACTTGCACTCCAAGTTATCGACTATTAGGTGGGGAAAGGCCGGCATCTGCTAACGGGTCGGTTTATTGGTTTGTAGAACCGTCTATCATCGAAATCAAAGTAATAGCTTTCGATATTCATACCGAAAAATTCCGGTTGCTGACTAAGATTCATCCCCTTATTTCTAGTTTAGACTGTTATCACATGTGCAATCTGGATAATCGTTTGTGTTTGTCCACAACGCGCAAAACAAAAGACACAGAGATTTGGAGACTGAATTCATCAGAAGACACGTGGGAGAAGATTTATACCATAGATTTTATTTCTTCTCCCCTCTCTTGGGTTAACGATGGGTTTTCTTGGAAAGTGGTGGCAATATGCAAGAACAAGAAGATATTGCTCTCATCACATCGCGGTTCTGGCAATCTGGTAATATACGATCCCCTAACAAAATCTGTCCGCTTATCCTGTACGCATTCACATATGAAATATGAACCTTATTTTCAAAGTCTGATCTCTCATATATAGATTGCTTTCTTACTTTCTTTGATCGATGTATCTTGAAGCATGTACAGATAGCATTATTTTTTTTTTTTATTCCATTATGTTTGTGTTCAACAAGAATGAAGCTACACAGTACAGTGCTTATAAAAATTTTAAACATCGAAATCTAAGACCAAGCTCAAACATTTTTCGGAGCATATGAATTCATATCTGTTATGAAAAAATAATAAAACAGAGCTTTTGCCTATGAATTGCAGTTCTTGATCGCTAAAACAAATTCTTGAGCATAGCTTTAAGAACAGAATGACATTTGGTATTTTTCTAAAGGTTTGAAGTTATGTACAAAAACATATGTTACTCAAAGCTACAATCAAACAATTATCATCTAAACACACATGATTCAATCGATGAAACTAAGTAAGAAAATGCTTAGATCTAGCTCTGTTCCACACATATGCTTCCTTCTCTGTTGAAAAAGAACTGGAATCAAATAAAACGGGCGTACCCTTGATGGAGGCTTGGCTCACGGTGACTTGACCATATTAAACATGTTAGTCAGAAGCGGAACAGATCAGCTGGTAAGTGTTTTGTTTTCAGATTGGTCTGATATGCTCACTCGATTAGTGACCATTGGGAAATGTGTTCACTCAGGTACTAATTGATTTCGGCTTGAGTTTCACATCGACCTTGCCTGAAGACAAAGCTGTTGACTTATATGTACTTGAAAGAGCCTTACTCTAAATGCATTCTTCATGCGGGAATGTGGTAAGAGTGATCCATACCATAAATTCACTAATTTAGCTTGCTATATCAACAAAATGGTGTACACCATTGGAACCTCATAATTCTCATTTAGAGTCAATACACCATAAATTATCTAACACATAATTCTCTCCAGGTTTTATTAATAATAAGATAAGGGTCGATGCCCACATATATAAAATACAAACACACATTACCTTTGCGGCTCTGATGATCACGCGTTTCCCTCTGCATTCTCCTTCTTTTTCGCTTCCAAATCTTGAAACGCCTTAGCAATGGCTGCAACCTCAGCAGGCAGAGGTGGCTGCTCCCCTGTTTGCAACTTGCTAAAGGCCTTAGCAATGGCTGTAGCTTTACCAGCCAAAACGGCCTCCTTCTCAGCTTGAAGCTCGCTTATCATCCTAGCAACCAATCGGGCCTCGGCAGAAATAATGGGCGCATAGTAGACAGGGTTATCAAACTTACAAGTCTTGAAATTCATTCTGGCCTCGCTGCATTTCGGTGCGTTGTTACTCTCTTCTTCTTCTCCGGCTTCATCTTCCACGCACTTCTCAACTTTAATTTGCCTTCGCCAATTTCACATAATTTTTTTAAATAGATGTCTAATTCTCCAGTATATCCTCATATTAATCAGTTTTGAAGATAAATTTTTTTAATTTACCAAAGTTTTTTTAAACTTAGGTCCTTTTTATTATTATCCGACCATAGACACTGGTTTTTGGATATGTTTATCTCGTCAGTAGCTACAAAACTATTTTCCTTCCGTCAATACAGACTGATTCACCGGTGTAAATATATAAAACCAAAAGCAAATTAAAGTGTCATCAAGAAGGAAAATGAAAAGGAGTTCAGCATTAGAGAAGTCTTTATAAGAAAAGAAGAAGAAGGGACAAAAAAAGCGAGGAATGAAAAGAGAAAATAGTGTTGCCAATAAAGCCCTAGTTTGGTGCCTTGTATTGCAAGTCATCATATTTCAAGGGAACTCGATTGAAGTGGGAGACGTGTCTTTCACGCTAATGATGAAGAACGAAATGTACGGCTTAAAACGACCACTGGTTGTCTACCGGTGCAGATAAAAATGTCTACTTCTACCCTTATGCGACAGCATGTGTATACCAAGGAGCGGGAATGTATTGCAAGAACAAGAATATATTGCTCTTCTATCGCTTTGCCAGCAACCTGCTAAAATTCGATCCCCAGACAACAGCGGGAATGTATTGCAAGAACAAGAATATATTGCTCCTTATGTTCAAACTTCGAAAGTTTATCTCATATATATAGAATGGAAGCATGTACTTGGAAGCATGTAAAAAACAGAGCATTTCTTGTAGTTTTTTTCTTTTTCGGTTACATGATCCATTATCTATGTATCTAACTGGAACGAGGCATCAAAATACAAAACAAAGCTCAAACGTTTACGGAGAAAATATGAATTTTACATAAATAGCTTTTGCCCTATCAAATGCACTTGTTCATCCGTTGATTATGAAAAAAAAAAAAAATTGAGCACAGCTTTGAGAAACAATGACATTTAATATTTTGCTAAGGTTGCAGTTATGCACCCAAACACATGTTTTTTTTTCAAAGCTACTAAAACAAAAATTCATCAGCAAGACATAATTAAGATTAATGAAACTAAGTAAGAAAATTGCTGAGTAAAAAGAAAAGGGATTAGATCTATATAAGCTCTGTTCCACACATATGCTTTCCCTCTGTTTCCGCAAACGAAGTGGGAATCAAAGCAAACCGGCGTAACCTGCTGTGTCTAAAAGCACTGCTTTGATTTGTTCAGGCATCATGTCGTGGCCTTCTTGGCATTGCTGATTAGAAAACAAAACTAAACTAGTAAATCATTCTCTCATAATACTATATATAAGTGATCAATACATAATAATCTAATTACTTATATATTACCTCAGCGTGGAAAACATCCAAAGCAAAACCGTTGAAACAGCTAATCACGGCTTGTTGAACATCCAATCCTAAGTTGTCTAAAGCTCTCATGGTGGAAAGTAAAAGACCTGGTCTACGTCCACAGAACATGTGAATGTTCACTGCTTTTCCTTCTCTTAATCTAACCTCAACCTGCGAAATAAAGAAACACCCCCCAAAGCCTTCTTACTAAGCAAATGATATAATCCGGGTTTTGTCCACAAAGGAGCTTATTCTTACTCTTGCTTGCTGGCCTTTAGGACTTGGCAAGGAGGAGGATGGACATAACTCTTCCTTAACACGGTAAGATAGCGTTTGTGGGGTCGGTGTTAACGGGTGCAAGCCTGAAGAACTCGGTGGAGTAGATTCGAGTTCGGTATGAAGATCGTTGATTCTCTGTAAGAGCTCTTTGAGATAATCAATGGCATCACCAAGTATAGATGCTCTATCCATCTGCATTCAAAATCCACAAAAACCTCACAAGAATCTGCATCACATCTTTAGGAGAAGAAAGAATCAAAAAAAGGAAGAATCTTTTAGTTTTGTTTTTCTTACTTTGCTGATTTTGGGAACAACTGATCTAAGCATGTAAAGCCTATCATTAAGCTTCTTTCTTCTTCTTCTCTCAGCCATCAAGTTCTTAGCAGGCATTCCTTTCTTCTTGCCTTTGTTATGCTCATCAGATTCGTAATTCAACCCAGAGATGTCGATGATTCCAGTACCAGTGTCGTCGACCTCTCTCTCGTAGCTCGATCTCCTCATCTCAGAAGAACTCTCTGAATTGCACAATTTGCTACTCGAGCTCTGACGCATTGCAGCTCGTTTCTGGAACAGTGTCGGCTGCGAGCCTGATGAAGCCAATACCTCTAAGGGTTTCAGAACCTTAGCTCTGTTCTCGAAAACGCCATTCGCGACTCCTTCGAATTCCAGAGGACTGAATCCATTACCTCCGGTGATGTTTCCCGGCGGAGGAATCGGCCGGGAAGAGAGGAATTCCGGCCGTGAACTCATACCAGCGAAATTCATCGAGATTGGAGTCTGATTCCCATGGATTTGTCCTAAAAACCCAGAATCGAAGCCGAATTCATCAAAAGGATTGTTGTTGTTGTTGTTGCTGCTGGTGGGGACGCTGAGGAGAGAAGCGATGCAAGCTTTTGTAGCTAAGAAAGACTGTTGTTGTTGTGAAGCAGCGTCGAGTGTGAAGGGAGGTTGCAACGGAGAAGAAGAGGAATCAATCGATTGCTGAAGAAGGAGAAGCAGATTCTCTGAAGGATTTAACGGGAACCCACCATTGAATCTGAAGTCATTTTGGTTGCTATGGAGGAGGATTTGAGAATCGTGTGGATTTGGTGGTGGTTGTGGGTTATTGAACCAGTTTTCTTCTGGGTTTCTGACCCACGACGCAGATTCATCGTTATCTCCGCCGTCGTTTGCCGCAGGAGACCGTTGTCCGGCGCCGTCGAGCCAAACTCCGTCGCCGTTCATAGCTCTTTCACTGAAAAAAGTTGCAAACTTTGGAGAAGGTGGGAAAATGAAACCTCAAAAGCAGACAAGGCGAGAGAAACGGAGAGATATAATACTATGAATAATTTGCAGAGACTTTTCTAAAAAGGAGGCGTTAAAGTGGAATCACGAGGATCTTATGAGGAGAGAAAGGCCAAATCTAAGAAGAAAGATAGAGATAGACAAAAAAAAGAGACTAGGATAAAGAGAAAATCAGAGCTCAAAACCCTAAAAGCTAAGGTCTTTGAGGATTCAATTTCTTTAAGACTTGCCACTGATTCTCGTGACTATCTTTGCTTTCCGTCTCTCACCTCCACTTCATATTTGCCACCTCTCTGTCTTCTTTTTCTGCGGAATTAGTTCAGAGTGAGAGAGTGTAAAAAAAATCCAAGGAAGATGATTACCAAAGGCTAATTCCGACCATTTGTTTATTAAGTTTTACCTTTTTTGGATGTTTAACTTTTATAGGATTACTTATTAGTTATTACATTAATTTACCAGAGATAAATTAGCGATTAATTCAAAAAAGTGTTGACATTTGTAATTTGGTTGACTTTATAAATTTGAAAATACATGTAGCTATGAAAATGGTCATAATAGAAATTCATCTTGTATTTGCCTTTTGGATATTAAGCTATAAATTTGACATGAATAAGTAATTATTCTTGAATCAATTTTCGACACCAAAAAAAAAAGAAAATATTTCGAGATTAATTCGGATCAAAGTTGTCGGATGAAATGGTCCCTTTTTTTAATAACAACGAGGCCATGGTCCCTTTTTCATCTTCCTTTACCTCCACTCATTTAAAGAAAAAAATATACCCTCAAAACAACACAAGTTTTCACAATGCTCATTCCTTTTTCTTATGAGCATGCAGTCATATAATCCGATTTTGTAAATTGTAAGTATCGCAAATACCATCAGTTTTTACGTGTATAAAACATGTCCATTCATTTTATCATGAATCATTCTACAGTAGGATTATTTGATTTTGGATTCATTAACAGTTATGGTTTATCTACAGCATGAGTTTACTTCTGGTAAAGATAAAAACATTGTTCTTTAACAACATAAAAAAGAAAAGATAAATATATGTTCTTTAACAACATAAAAAGAGATAAAGATATTGTTAGATTAAATTTTGTTGTTATGTTTGTTATTTCAGTGATTGTTTTATTGGGAATTGTTTTGTTATTTTTTCTATGTAAAACTGAAGAAAATAAATATATAATAAGGGAGTCATAAGAAACTATGATTTTCTTATACCAAATTAGCTATTCTATATTCTCTAAAGTTACCAAAATAATCTAAAACGAAACCTTAATTAAACTCTATAAAAACTAAACCTTAAAACAGCAAGTCATATACTCTTCTAAATTACTCTAGACCATAAAGACTAAACTTTAAGAATGATAAAAAAGATTAATATATTTTAGTTATATTTTTATATCGGTGGAAAAGATGCATGTATGTTTATCTATTCTTGATTTTTACTATTTACTAAAAATATATATTCCATAAGTATGTAAACTAATGTTTCTCAACGAAAACAAAAAATATTTTCAAAATTAGTACATAAACAAATCTTTTTTTAAATTTCTATCAATTTAAATCTCTGATATTGCTTTGGTTTCATCAATCATTTTTATTTTTTTACTCGGTAAAAATAATTTATGAATCTACCACTACTCACCCACAATTTTCTACATTATAGATAACGCTAACATCAATTTTATATAAAGCATTGATAAAGAGACATCAGTTCTGACACGCAATAGAAATCAAGAAAATCACCGAGGAGGTTAGGATTTTTGAATCAAAAGTATAGAAGAACCTCGTTGACCTTCATGTGGACAACAATTTTACAAAGGGAAAAATAACAACAAATTCTTGCCACGCAAGAAACTCTGAAAACCTCCCTACTCCTTTTGTCTATTTTTCTCTTTTATTTTCTTTTTCTTGTTTTTTGGTGTACGTTTTTTCTTCCTTCATTTACTATTTGTTTACTCTTTCATCATCAGTTGGGATTCATGTTCACTTGTTCAGGGACCATCGTTTCAAACTCAAAAATGGTCTTTTTGTTGTTCAAAGTGCTCGGACCATGAAAGAATCTCAAATACCAAAATGTTTTTTGCTACTTTTTTTTCTTTCAAAATTTTGTCAAAAAATACTTTTCTTTCAAATTCAAAAATATTTTTGCAAAAATGGAAAAATGTGAGTCAGGCCCAATATTTGTGTAACGTTTGGGCCGTGTATTAGAGAGGTTTTCGACTCCCATCATCAGATCTGAAAAATGGGTTTCGCTGTATATCCGATTAAGCTGGCTGCTGCATTTTCCGAGCACTTTGAACAAAAAAAAGACGATGGGGTCGTCACAGTCTACGCAGGTACTCGATGAAGAAGAAGATGAAGAAGCAGGAAGCGAAGGTGAAGAAGAAGAGGAAGTTGTTAATGGCGGATTGAACAGAAGAACAGAGCTGGATAATCTCTTGGTCAAGAAGGTTCTCGAGCAAGAGCCTGAGATGCTACCTTGTCACGCCTCTGCCTCTCCACTCTCTCCTCAGCTCTCGTCCCTTGGAACGCCTCGAATCGGACCATCAATCAAAGTCTGGGACCCTTACAACGTCCTGGCGCCACCTCCTCCGCCTCTCTTCTCCCGTCTCTCCTCCACGGGGGAGCACGACCGCGCCGCCGTGACAGAGGTCTATTTCATCAGCCACGGAGAATGCGATCTCAACCTCAGGCCTGATCTGATTGGAGGCAAGTGTCAATTGGCCGCTCTCACCCCTAATGGAAAACGCCAGGCGAGGGCGCTCGCCGTGTTCTTAAATTCCGAAGGGGTTCGATTCACCTCCGTCTTCTCTTCACCTCTGGATCGAGCTAGATCCATGGCCGTCTCCGTTTGCCAGGTATATTATATTATTATCCTTCACGGTTTCTACTCTTGGATTTCTCAGTTTTAGATCTAAAGCCTAAAGGCTGTGTCACTGTGTGTATCGTTTTGAATTGGAGACCAGTTCTTCAATTTGGGTAGTACTCACGCACGAGATGAATTAACTTGTAAGATCGAATTTTGTAGGGTCGAATCATCTTGGTTCTTAGAAAACTGCTCTGCGACAAATGTAAAATCTTTTGAGTAGATTATTTGGAGAAACAAAAACCATTTGCTACTTGTGATGCTATGAATCTTTCTCAGTGGTGTCACTTGAGGTGCAAACATTTCACAGCTTTTTGTGTTTCCTAGCATTAGAGAATCTTTCAGCACCTTAATATTGCTATGGAACTAGTTAGGATCCTTGTAAGTGTTTTTG